>NW_015506137.1:316195-370430 GCF_001515645.1 Sinocyclocheilus grahami
AAGTGATTATTACGTTTTGAATATGGATAGTTTTCTTACAAAAACCTTTTGTACAAAGGCCTTTGTTCACCCCCCGGAGCCGTGTGAGACACTTTTTTTTATGGATGGGCACTTTTTATTTAACTTCTTTTGGACTGATGCATGCAACACCCGCTGAGTGGCATTAAACAGCTTGAAAGATCAAAGACATTTTTTAATATAACTCTGACTCGCTTGTCATGTGACACACAGCAGCAACAATATGTATAACTGATATAGGTTTATGTTTTATTTATCTTTTATTTTTTATTCGAAATATTCCCAAACTATATCATGAAATATCTAAATTCTCATGTGTAAGTAAATGCATTTTGCACCTTTTATTGGTTTATAAGTTTATTGTTAGTACAACGGGCGATGGGCAAAGTAGCCAATTCAAAACAGAAATTCTGTGTTACAATATACACTACTATTCAAAAGTTTGGGGTTAGTGCTTTTTTCTTTCTTTTTTTTAAAAGAAATCAATACTTTTATTCAGCAAGGATGTGTTAAATGGATAAAAAGTGATAGTAAAGACTCCTATTCCTATTTTGAATAAATGCTATTCTTTTTAACTTTTTATTCATCAAAGAATCAAAGAAAAAAGTATTACAGTTTCCCAAAAAATATGAAGCAGCAGTTTCCAGCACTGATAATAAATCAGCATATTATACTGATTTCTGAAGATCATGTGACACTGAAGACTGGAGTAATGATGCTGAAAATTCAGCTGAGCATCACAGAAATAAATTACACTTCACAGTATATTAAAATAGGAAACCAATATTAGAAATTGCAATATTTCACAATATTACTGTTTTTTCTGTATTTTTGATCAAATAAATACAGCCTTGATGGGCTTTAGAGACTCCATTAAAAATAAGGCCAACAATTTTTTTTAGGTTTATAATATAGACCTAACATAATATCAAAACATACTGCAGCATTTAAACATAGAATAGAATAGAATAGAATACAAACTGAAGCATTTAAACTGAGAACTGCAAGCTAAATATTTTCAAAAAAAAAAAATGTGAGGGTGAATTCTTCTATAGCTATCTAAACATCCCTATGAAGTACAGTTTGCACAAAACACCTGTGTGTGACTGTAAATGTCTCGGAGTTTTATTTCCAGCACTTAATCAAGCCACTCTTCTTTAAAACATGATGACGTTTTATTTCACGTCATTGTGTTTGTGTTGGCTCTCGTGTTGAGCTATTTAGTCCGCAACCATTAAAGTATTCGGTTTCTACAGCGACTCGTTTGGCGCACATCATTCTCTTTCTATGTCACCTGTAAACCACATTCACCGGTTCTAACTCTATAGCGACACCAACTCTATAGCAGTTTGCCCGAGCAGTCTTCCACTTTTACTAGAATTCAATCAAATGGCTTTCCCAACTAATTTTTGCGTTTGAGCGGCACATTATTTCTAAGCGCGCAGCATAGAGGGAACATTGCTGACTGCCCAAAGATGTGCAGAAATATCAGAGTCACGTTCACGGGCCGCCCGTTAATTATCAGACACGTGACGGTCGACGAGCTTCAGGACACACGACGTTTACGGCAAACGTGAGGATTTCAGCCCATGTTGGCAAGGGTGTGTTCGTCTCCTAAAGCTCCTGAGAGGCATGGAGCATCTGAAAGCTCGCTGGGATCTGGAAAGTGTAATAACTCTTCAGACGTCGCCAAAGGCTCCGAGAACAAATGTCCTCTAATTGAGTCTGGAGTCGTTACTGGCAGATTGGGTGGAAACCTGCTCGTTACGACCTTCTGGGACGATTGTGGGAATCTCCAGCATTTAACCAAGTTGAGACAAGTAACTATAAGTTCCCTTGGATGAGTGGAGAGATGTTTGCTTAGATAACAAAATTGTTAACTTTGTTGGAAATCAAATAAATGTACTTTTTAGAATCCTACTTACTCAAAAAGACATTTCTGACTATTCCAAAGGAAAAGTCTTCATAATATTTCAGAAAAACGTTCCAGTCATCTGATCTATGAACCACCTTCATATAGACAAACTTTCATCATCCAATCAAAACCTCCGTTCCTACTTTTATTGTTACAAAACAATCATTTCAAAACTTAATTGTAAGTTGCAGATCCAAGTTCAATAAACTTGCATTTTGAAGTTTAACTTACTATATATATTTATTTTGTCCTGTTGTAAACCTTCGTGTCTTCAAGAGCGAGATGATTTCTGCTTGGAACATCTTCATTTGGACTGGATCTATTTTCACCGAAGTTCATAACACTTCTTCGAGCAGACTCATGGCGGTTCTTCTGTAAAGATCAACACATCAACAAATAATGGCAGAATAGCAATGATGTATTACTTTTTAGCATTTACATTTCATGCAGCAAAAATGGTGTTCTTGCTCAGTATTTTTAGCTTGTTTTCCAGGATACATAAAATCAAGACACTTTTACTTGATTAGTAAATGACGTAGCATTGTTTTATGAAAAATTTATCAAACTTTTGTTAGTTTTTGCTTAAAATGAGAACAAATATCTGCCAGTGGGATAAGAAAAATAAACTTAATTCAAAGGGAAAACTATTATTTTTCTTACCCCGCTGGCAGATATTTGTTCTCATTTTAAGCAAAAACTAAAAAAATTTATCTTTTTATTTTTTTTTTATAAAACGATGCTCAACTTATTTTGCTTCTCTAGTAAATGCATCTTGATTCAAGATAGTTTAGATACATTTTTGCTTAAAACAAGAACAAATATCGGCCAGTGGGCTCAGAAAAATAATCTTAATTCAATAATATTTAATAATAAAATTAAATAATTGTTCTTGCCCCACTGGCAGATATTTGTTCTTGTTCTAAACAAAAACATACTTAATTTTGATAAATTTTCAGAAAACAAAACTTAATATCTTAAGTCATTTTGCTAATTGAGCAATTGCATGTGGATTCAAGTATGTTTAGATATTTATAATGGAAAAACAAGACAAGAATACTGAGTAAGACTGCTTTTTTTGCAAAAATGATTTTCGTACTCAGTATTTTTGCCTTGCTATTTTAATATAAACATCTAAACCTTCTTGAATTAAGATGCCTTTACGTGAGAAGCAAAATTACAAGATAAGCATTGTTTTATGAAAAACTGATACAAATTGTGTTAGTTTTTTCTTAAAATGAAAACATATCTGCCAGCGGGGCACGAAAAACAATCATTTTCCCTTTGAATTAAGTTTTTTCCCTGACCCCATTGACATATATTTGTTCTTGTTTTAAGCAAAAACTAACTCAATTTTAATATTTTTTTTCATAAAACAACACTAAGTCATTTGCTAATCAAGTAAACGTATCTTGATTTAATAATGTTTAGATATTTGTACGGAGACAGAAATACTAAGAAAAACTTTTTTTTTGCAGTGTAAACTCCATATTAAATATTAAAATATTTCTCCTCAAAATATCAATGCGGTTTAAGACGATTCAACCTGGATGCTTTCAAACCCTCAGTATCTTTCTTTGGTTTTCTCTGTCTCAGGCCGTCTTGTTCTTCTCGGCTCACCTTTAGATTGAACCCAGGCTTGAGCTCAGACCTCAGAAGAGCTCCGGGGAGATTGTGTGCGATAATTCGTCAGCATGATTATAAAGCGGTTTCTGAGATGTGGCCCAAATCTGCAGATGCTTTATGATGTTGGTGGAAAAAAATGAGAGACTTTTGGAGGACGAACCCGTCGGACCTTGTAATTTTACGCTTTTCTCATGATCTCTTACAATGAAGCACTTATACTTACTTTTGACTGTTTAAAGGATGTTTCATATTCGAGTTCAGCTCATAATTAGGGCTCTTCGATTTGATATTTTTAGCTGTAAAGTGTCTAAATTGCTTTTAGTGATGGCACTGCACCACAAAAAAAGAGGTTCTTCCTCAGTATTTTTGACTTGACCTTTTTAAATCAAGAGAAACAAAATGACTTGAGTTTTGTTTTCTGAAAGATGCATCAAAATTAAGTGAGGTTTTGGTTTTTAAAAAGGCTAGATGAACTTGAATTTAATTCAAATGGAAAACAAGTGTATTTTTCTGACCCCACTAGCAGATATGTGCTCTTGTTTTAAGTAAAAACTCAATTTTGGCATATTTACTGTATAGAAAAACAAGATTTCTTGTGTAAAATATATCCTGAATGAAGTATGAAGATACTTGTACTTTTGTTTTGCATAGTTTTGCAGAGAAAAAACTAACTATTTTATGAGCTGGTGATTTCATATGCATTTGTTCCATGCAATTTGTACAAAAACAACATTTTAGAAAAATGAAGCTCCACTCATGAATTACCATCGGTGGGGCGTAAGATTGTACAAATTCATACCAAAACGTAAAATAGTTTACAGTTGCTGTGAGATTGTGTTGGTAATTCCAGTGGATGGAGTTTACTCAAGTAAACGGTGTTTAATAGATGGTTGTGAGTAAGTTTACCAGGTTAATTAAAGTTGAAATATGGGATATAACTTCTATAACAGACACAAGACAAAGCAAGCAATTACTTCACACCAGTTTGATGAGAGAGAATATTCACGTCATAAATTCAGAATATAATAGACATGCTGTTAAAAGAGCTGGAACCGTTCCTTTAAAACCTGACGTGATGTGTTAATCTGCATTCATCTTCTTCAGGTAATGAAGGAGTCTTAGACGTCACACATGGGGCATTTGCAAGGCATCATAAACCTCTTAAGCACCATTTTTGCACGCCTTTAAACCTGGTGGAGAATTTGTCGGCCTTTAAAGTCTGGTGTGAAATAACGGAGCAGTTCTAACAAGCTTTTCCTGCTTTTAGGTCTCCATGCAAACAGAGTCACACACCTGTTTCTGGATATTTTCCCATAGTCTCTGGCCTCTAAACACACGGCTGTTAGGTTTACAGCCAAGTGACTTATTGGCTGGAGGTCAAAGTGTCGTTTAGTACACAGTGAATCTTAAAAAGCAATGCTTAGGTTCGAGAAACCACAGCGAGACGTCATCACCTGCCAACGAACAGTTTGAGCATTTTCACTGAATGGATCAGATGGATTATTCACGTATAGATCTGCACAGAACAAGAAACCAGCGAATTTCCCAGAATTTGAATTCCACCTTGTTTACAAATTTTACCTGTACACTGCCAGTCAACAGTAAGATTTGTAATGTTTTTTTCGAGAAACCACAGCGAGACGTCATCACCTGCCAACGAACAGTTTGAGCATTTTCACTGAATGGATCAGATGGATTATTCACGTATAGATCTGCACAGAACAAGAAACCAGCGAATTTCCCAGAATTTGAATTCCACCTTGTTTACAAATTTTACCTGTACACTGCCAGTCAACAGTAAGATTTGTAATGTTTTTTTAAAGAAGTCTTCTGCTCACCAAGCCTGTATTTATTTGATTCAAAACAAGCAAAAACAGTAAAATTGTGAAATATTTTTACTATTTAAAACAGCTGTTTTCTATGTGAACATCTGTTGAACTGTAATTTATTTCTGTGTTTAAAGCTGTATTTTCAGCATCATTACTCCAGTCTTCAGTGTCACATGATCTTCAGAAATCATGAAAATATGCTGATTTGCTGCTCAAGAAACATTTATTATTATTATTATCAATAAAAACCTTCATTAAAAAATATCTTACTGTTAAAAATCTTATTTTCACCTGCAATCAGCTTTGAAAACGTTGTTGATTCTGTGCAGGTCTATTATAGAAATGGCCAACAAATCGTTTCCAGACATGAATAACACTTCAGTCAAGCACTAAACTGTAACTTGAGAGTTTATCTTTTTAAAGTACCTCACTTTCACACCTCAGATGAGTCCAACAGCTGTTCGTCTCTTCCAGTTGTTCAAACAGGACTGCGAGACCTTTGGAATAGTGGTGAAGATGCTTATATCCAAAGATCCATCTCTCGAACCGACGCTTCTGTCAGTGCTGCGTAAGAACCTGGTTGAAATTGGGGGGAAAATACTTGGAAAACCTCAGCCAATTCATCTCTGAGGTGAATGCATTGGTCAAACCGAACCAAACCGGCCAAACCTAACCCATGATCCATAAACTGACCATGAAGCGCTTACTCAACTTATATAAACACACTATCTAGACTATGTTTGTTTAGTTTTTGCACATCTTGTCATGTTATTCAGCACAGCTGTCCTAAGCACATTTGTTAAACTTTTAATTCAAGAACAACACTAACAGTTCATTGTTTACCTTAAATTCTGTAGCTACAATTAACTATACTCAAAAATGTTGGATTGTTGCTGTTACGAGACCTACGAATGCAACATGTTCATCATTAAATAAAGTATATTAATTTACTCAAACAGTGTTTGGTGTTTCCGTTGTTGTTTAGCTTACCTTTGTCACGCTGTATATACAGGCTCAGTGTGCATATAGGGATTTGAAAGCTTTAAAAAGCTGTGCTCATGGCATGAGACACTAAAAAATGTGATACTGCATTTAAAGATGTCAGTCTACATGTGCCCAGCCTGTAAAATCCCAGATTAACAGACTCGACCACACAATGGATTAGTAGATGTAAGAACATAAAATGTGCAGGTATATGATATAGTTATATATCTCATTTTTTATTATGAGCCTTATTGTTCCAGTTTGCTTTTTACAGATTACAGTGATATGTCTGTATGACCCATCAATAAAACGACACCCGAACAAGCTTTGGATAATACATAACGTATAATGTTTTGTAGTCAATGTTTTAATACACTTTGAGTGACAATGCTGACCAATGTTACATAATTATTTTTAAAACCCTGATTAACAAAAGTGGAGTTGCTGCAAACCTTTGTTCTTTAATACTTCTTCCTTTTAAAAAAATCTTTTGAAACTCAGGGATATAAAAAATATTAGCTTTAACTCAACATTTTACAATATATACACATTCGTTTTTGCAAAGTTAAATTACTCTCTCCTTTAGTCTCTAAACGTGGCTTCATAAATATTATATTCTTCTGGTTCTTTCAAAGACTATAGTCACTTATCACCTAACATGCATTATTGCAGCAGTTAAGCATGGTTTAGATCAGGGGTGGGGAACGTTGATCCTGGAGGGTCTGTGTTCCTGCAGAGTTTAGCTCCAACCCTAATCAAACAATCAATGTCTTCAGGATACAGGTAGGTATTTTTTTCAGGGTTGGAGCTTAACTCTGCAGGACAGTGGCCCTCCAGGATCAACGTTCCCCACCCCTGGTTTAGATACTGCGTTGGCCATCAACGTCACTGCGTGGCAAGACCACTGCAATATGTCCTGGACAGCCATGCGGAACAAGTTGCATTCTAATTCAAAGTAACAGCTCGAGAAAGGCAGCTTAAGAAAGGCATATTAAGATGCAGATCAACCGTTTCAAACTTCCTTCCCAATTCTATGAAATTATACAGTTTTTGCCCTTCCGTCCTCTCTTCTGTTTGGACTTTGTCCTTGTGCCAAAAGGAAGTTCATCAGTGTAATATTGGTACAGAGGTTGTCTTGGTTGTGGAATAGGCTGGCCCAAGAAAAAGCCTTCCTCCTCTGATTCAGATGATGAAGAGGAGCAGGTAGAGCACCAGTCATCTTCATCCCCGTAAAGACGTGAAAACCTCTCTGCCGCCTGGTTGTGCAAACCGTACTCCGAGTTGGCGTGGGCATAGGAAGGCTGTCCGTAGTGAGAGTTAGGACCTGACCCGTGCTGCCGGCGGTCCTTTTCTTTGGGCACCAAGTGAAGTGCGTTGTCCGAACGAGATTTACGACTCCTTCTTCTCCTGTGGTGATGATGAGGACGCTGCTGGTCTTGCTCGTCAAAGTGGTACGCTCGTCTCCGAGTGCGTTCGCTCATGGGAGGCTGCCGCACCTCCAGGTCGTCATATCGTCCGTTATCCACAACATCATCTGAGAACTTCACCTGCTGTGGTTTGGACTGGGACTTGGACCTTCTTAAGACAGGTAAGTGAGGTGGTTTAGGCCTCTCCTCTGGGAGCGGAACTACCTGCTCCTGTTCCTCCTCTTCAATGACCTCCACACACTCGAGTTCAGAGGTGAGGCTCTTCAGGGAGTTGGTGCTCCTGTGCATCATTGATGAATTCAGTGTCCCCATGTTGCTGCTGTTCTCAAAGCGTTCAAGCTCAGAGAACTTTTGTAACGAGTAGAGCAACGGTCTGTCTTTAATATCCCCATCAACTGAAGCACCTGAAAGAAACAGCGCAAAAGTTCAGCGCAAAATATACATTCAATTCAATAGTCCACCAAAAAGTAATGCAATCCTTTACTAGCTACTTACGTTACTTGTAATGTGTTACCCCCAACACTGTTTGCACTCAAAATATATCAATTGCACATTGATCCTTTAGTCTCACCTGTGATGTTGGAGAGTTTTTGACTTGACCTTTTTAAATCAAGAGAAACAAAATGACTTGAGTTTTGTTTTCTGAAAGATGCATCAAAATTAAGTGAGGTTTTGGTTTTTAAAAAGGCTAGATGAACTTGAATTTAATTCAAATGGAAAACAAGTGTATTTTTCTGACCCCACTAGCAGATATGTGCTCTTGTTTTAAGTAAAAACTCAATTTTGGCATATTTACTGTATAGAAAAACAAGATTTCTTGTGTAAAATATATCCTGAATGAAGTATGAAGATACTTGTACTTTTGTTTTGCATAGTTTTGCAGAGAAAAAACTAACTATTTTATGAGCTGGTGATTTCATATGCATTTGTTCCATGCAATTTGTACAAAAACAACATTTTAGAAGAATGAAGCTTCACTCATAAATTACCATCGGTGGGGCGTAAGATTGTACAAATTCATACCAAAACGTAAAATAGTTTACAGTTGCTGTGAGATTGTGTTGGTAATTCCAGTGGATGGAGTTTACTCAAGTAAACGGTGTTTAATAGATGGTTGTGAGCAAGTTTACCAGGTTAATTAAAGTTGAAATATGGGATATAACTTCTATAACAGACACAAGACAAAGCAAGCAATTACTTCACACCAGTTTGATGAGAGAGAATATTCACGTCATAAATTCAGAATATAATAGACATGCTGTTAAAAGAGCTGGAACCGTTCCTTTAAAACCTGACGTGATGTGTTAATCTGCATTCATCTTCTTCAGGTAATGAAGGAGTCTTAGACGTCACACATGGGGCATTTGCAAGGCATCATAAACCTCTTAAGCACCATTTTTGCACGCCTTTAAACCTGGTGGAGAATTTGTCGGCCTTTAAAGTCTGGTGTGAAATAACGGAGCAGTTCTAACAAGCTTTTCCTGCTTTTAGGTCTCCATGCAAACAGAGTCACACACCTGTTTCTGGATATTTTCCCATAGTCTCTGGCCTCTAAACACACGGCTGTTAGGTTTACAGCCAAGTGACTTATTGGCTGGAGGTCAAAGTGTCGTTTAGTACACAGTGAATCTTAAAAAGCAATGCTTAGGTTCGAGAAACCACAGCGAGACGTCATCACCTGCCAACGAACAGTTTGAGCATTTTCACTGAATGGATCAGATGGATTATTCACGTATAGATCTGCACAGAACAAGAAACCAGCGAATTTCCCAGAATTTGAATTCCACCTTGTTTACAAATTTTACCTGTACACTGCCAGTCAACAGTAAGATTTGTAATGTTTTTTTAAAGAAGTCTTCTGCTCACCAAGCCTGTATTTATTTGATTCAAAACAAGCAAAAACAGTAAAATTGTGAAATATTTTTACTATTTAAAACAGCTGTTTTCTATGTGAACATCTGTTGAACTGTAATTTATTTCTGTGTTTAAAGCTGTATTTTCAGCATCATTACTCCAGTCTTCAGTGTCACATGATCTTCAGAAATCATGAAAATATGCTGATTTGCTGCTCAAGAAACATTTATTATTATTATTATCAATAAAAACCTTCATTAAAAAATATCTTACTGTTAAAAATCTTATTTTCACCTGCAATCAGCTTTGAAAACGTTGTTGATTCTGTGCAGGTCTATTATAGAAATGGCCAACAAATCGTTTCCAGACATGAATAACACTTCAGTCAAGCACTAAACTGTAACTTGAGAGTTTATCTTTTTAAAGTACCTCACTTTCACACCTCAGATGAGTCCAACAGCTGTTCGTCTCTTCCAGTTGTTCAAACAGGACTGCGAGACCTTTGGAATAGTGGTGAAGATGCTTATATCCAAAGATCCATCTCTCGAACCGACGCTTCTGTCAGTGCTGCGTAAGAACCTGGTTGAAATTGGGGGGAAAATACTTGGAAAACCTCAGCCAATTCATCTCTGAGGTGAATGCATTGGTCAAACCGAACCAAACCGGCCAAACCTAACCCATGATCCATAAACTGACCATGAAGCGCTTACTCAACTTATATAAACACACTATCTAGACTATGTTTGTTTAGTTTTTGCACATCTTGTCATGTTATTCAGCACAGCTGTCCTAAGCACATTTGTTAAACTTTTAATTCAAGAACAACACTAACAGTTCATTGTTTACCTTAAATTCTGTAGCTACAATTAACTATACTCAAAAATGTTGGATTGTTGCTGTTACGAGACCTACGAATGCAACATGTTCATCATTAAATAAAGTATATTAATTTACTCAAACAGTGTTTGGTGTTTCCGTTGTTGTTTAGCTTACCTTTGTCACGCTGTATATACAGGCTCAGTGTGCATATAGGGATTTGAAAGCTTTAAAAAGCTGTGCTCATGGCATGAGACACTAAAAAATGTGATACTGCATTTAAAGATGTCAGTCTACATGTGCCCAGCCTGTAAAATCCCAGATTAACAGACTCGACCACACAATGGATTAGTAGATGTAAGAACATAAAATGTGCAGGTATATGATATAGTTATATATCTCATTTTTTATTATGAGCCTTATTGTTCCAGTTTGCTTTTTACAGATTACAGTGATATGTCTGTATGACCCATCAATAAAACGACACCCGAACAAGCTTTGGATAATACATAACGTATAATGTTTTGTAGTCAATGTTTTAATACACTTTGAGTGACAATGCTGACCAATGTTACATAATTATTTTTAAAACCCTGATTAACAAAAGTGGAGTTGCTGCAAACCTTTGTTCTTTAATACTTCTTCCTTTTAAAAAAATCTTTTGAAACTCAGGGATATAAAAAATATTAGCTTTAACTCAACATTTTACAATATATACACATTCGTTTTTGCAAAGTTAAATTACTCTCTCCTTTAGTCTCTAAACGTGGCTTCATAAATATTATATTCTTCTGGTTCTTTCAAAGACTATAGTCACTTATCACCTAACATGCATTATTGCAGCAGTTAAGCATGGTTTAGATCAGGGGTGGGGAACGTTGATCCTGGAGGGTCTGTGTTCCTGCAGAGTTTAGCTCCAACCCTAATCAAACAATCAATGTCTTCAGGATACAGGTAGGTATTTTTTTCAGGGTTGGAGCTTAACTCTGCAGGACAGTGGCCCTCCAGGATCAACGTTCCCCACCCCTGGTTTAGATACTGCGTTGGCCATCAACGTCACTGCGTGGCAAGACCACTGCAATATGTCCTGGACAGCCATGCGGAACAAGTTGCATTCTAATTCAAAGTAACAGCTCGAGAAAGGCAGCTTAAGAAAGGCATATTAAGATGCAGATCAACCGTTTCAAACTTCCTTCCCAATTCTATGAAATTATACAGTTTTTGCCCTTCCGTCCTCTCTTCTGTTTGGACTTTGTCCTTGTGCCAAAAGGAAGTTCATCAGTGTAATATTGGTACAGAGGTTGTCTTGGTTGTGGAATAGGCTGGCCCAAGAAAAAGCCTTCCTCCTCTGATTCAGATGATGAAGAGGAGCAGGTAGAGCACCAGTCATCTTCATCCCCGTAAAGACGTGAAAACCTCTCTGCCGCCTGGTTGTGCAAACCGTACTCCGAGTTGGCGTGGGCATAGGAAGGCTGTCCGTAGTGAGAGTTAGGACCTGACCCGTGCTGCCGGCGGTCCTTTTCTTTGGGCACCAAGTGAAGTGCGTTGTCCGAACGAGATTTACGACTCCTTCTTCTCCTGTGGTGATGATGAGGACGCTGCTGGTCTTGCTCGTCAAAGTGGTACGCTCGTCTCCGAGTGCGTTCGCTCATGGGAGGCTGCCGCACCTCCAGGTCGTCATATCGTCCGTTATCCACAACATCATCTGAGAACTTCACCTGCTGTGGTTTGGACTGGGACTTGGACCTTCTTAGGACAGGTAAGTGAGGTGGTTTGGGCCTCTCCTCTGGGAGCGGAACCACCTGCTCCTGTTCCTCCTCTTCAACGACCTCTACATGCTCGAGCTCAGAGGTGAGGCTCTTCAAGGAGTTGGTGCTCCTGTGCAGCACTGATGAATTCAGCGTCCCCATGTTGCTGGCGTTCTCGCCGCTTTCAAGCTCAGAGAACTTTTGTAAAGAGTAGAGCAATGGTTTGTCTTTAATATCCCCATCAACTGAAGCACCTGAAAGAAACAGCGCAAAAGTTCAGCGCAAAATATACATTCAATTCAATAGTCCACCAAAAAGTAATGCAATCCTTTACTAGCTACTTACGTTACTTGTAATGTGTTACCCCCAACACTGTTTGCACTCAAAATATATCAATTGCACATTGATCCTTTAGTCTCACCTGTGATGTTGGAGAGTGCCAAGGAGTCCATTGAGTCTCTGATGTTCTGCTCTGCTTGCTTCAGTTCATCTGTGATGCACTCCAGTGAGTCATTATACCACTGCTTATCTTCATGCTTAAAGCTGGCTCCATGCTCCAAATCGAGCTCCTGGAGCTTTCTGCTGCTTGCAGGTCCAGGGTGGCTTCCGTACGCAGAGTCACCTAGTCCATCCTGGGACTGTGCCCAGTACATGTCTGCCTTGTATTTTTTACTGGCCAGATTGCCATTCCCACCACTCCCTGGCATCCTTGACTCTGTCTTTTTTTTTACGTCAGAGTCGGTCGTCCAGAGGTCAGTCAGCCTGGCGTCATCCGGCTGCTGGAGCATCCCATGTTCACCAAACTTGAGGAGGAGCTGGGTCATGTAGTCCTCATGCTCAGCCCATTCCTCATGGTCCTCGGGTGCTTCCTGCTCCTCTCTGTTCCTCCAGAAGTGGTTGTCTGCAAAGCTGAGCTGTGACAGCTTGTTGGACAAGGTGTCGTCAGCGTTCCCTGAGAGTCCGGGGAACTTGTAGTTGCCTGCGGGTGAAAAGAGAAGAGACTGTCGACACTGGTCTGCAGAGCGACTGCTTTTGCCCATCTTCACGCTGCGCCGAGATTCCCGAGATCTTGCGGATTGGAAGGCTGAATCGGAGGAATCTGAGGCATGGGTGTCCTCCCCAAGGCTGCAGGCCTTGGAACAGTAGATCCTGCCTTGTCTGGGTAGAAAGGGACACCCAAGCAAGGAGCCCTTGCATTGAGCACAGCTAAAACAAGCATCTGTGGCGTGCCAATGAAGGCCATCATACGTCATTTGGGCATGGTCCACCCCTAGAAGAAAATAAACAGGAGTTAAAGGTCAGCTTCTCAAAGGCAAAAGCGGAACGTGGCTTGTGGTAAATGACGTCGAGACATCAGAGAGACATTTGGGCTTACCGATGTGTTCACCGCAGGCCTCACAATACTCCGCGTACAGAGACTCGAAGCAACCGCAGCAGTAGGGCCGACCATCCTTCATGATGTACCGCTGACCACCCAGGATGGTCTCGCATTCAAAGCAGGAAAAGTGCTTCATATGCCAGTGACGACCCTCTGCTTCCGTGCACTCATCCGCAAAAATAATCTGAAAGGACAATGACAACAACAAATGAGTGAGGATGTCTGCGATATAGTGATGCAACGTAAAGTAATAATACTTTGTTAGAGTACTTAAGTATTTTTTAGGTAAAATCTGTACTTTACTTGAGTTTTTATATTTCTGTCATTTTTCACTTTTACTCCACTACATTTCCTAATTCAAATGTATACGTTTAAGCATATTCGTTACTTACTACAAAATAAAGTTGGAAGAACACAGACTGCAAGAAAGCAGGTTTGACGAATCAGTGGTCTGGCACTTGCCAGTCAGACTCCTAAAAACACCTTTGCTCATTTGCAAACAAGTGCGCACACAACTGCGGATGATTAATGTTCCACTCAAGTCGAGGCTGGGGTGTGCAATATACAGTATATCTTCTGCGATAACATGCTAAGTGTTGTTTTAACGATGTGCGATCTGACATTATCGAGTAATGTTATATCATATATAGCATATGACATTAATAAAGTTAGCATTAAGTGACTTACATTTTAGATACAATATTGCCTCAGTTTTACCAACCAAAATAGTTCCAAACAAAGATCACAGCAATGTTTTGCGTCTCTGAGCAACACACAGGACGGTGTTACCTTATTGCATGAATCAGCTTTTTGAACAAATCGGTTGAGTGAATGATTCAGTGACTCGCTCATTAACAAATCTGCCATTTGAATGAATCATTTGAATCTCAATGACTCACTCATTAACAGTGACTTGCTGCCACCTACTGGTGGCTTTTATTTCACATTTCAACTATTTGTTCATATTTTAAATAATTTCAAATGTCAGTATTCAACGTTTATATTTTAAACAAACTATTATTTTTGCATTTGTAACTGCAGAATAAATGCATCCATGTCCCCCTCTGAACTACATTAAACAATGTAAATACATCTAAATGCCACTTCAGATGCAGATTCCAGAAACGTTTTCTTATGTTGGAATGAAAGAGACTAAGTACTAGATGAAGTGCCTCTTACGCTTACCCAAAGATACAAAATGGAAGAAAGAGTACTTCATCCAGCACTGCTGCAATATAACGGGCCTTGTTTCATGCACAGAACAATGAGCATGGCCTCTGAAAAACAAAACTCACCTCATCACAAGAGGAACAGCGTGGCTTTAGCAATTCAGCATGATGCCGTCCACAATGGACCTTCCCATCTTGGTAGAAGTAAATGAGATCAACCAGGAGCTCATTGCAGGTGGAACATGTGAAGCACGCTGGGTGCCAACACTGACTAGGTCCTGCCCGTGAAGCAAACACCACCATCTCCCCTCCACTGATGTTCTCTCCACACTGAAGAGGCAAAATGTTTAAGCAATCAGCATCAAACAGTCACTTGCTTCAGCACAAATCTCTTGGTTCAAACACCTACGTGCTCACACGCCGCATGAAGCATCGTCCTTGGCAGCAATTTCAGAGTTCCTCGCCCGAGGGCCTCTTTCTTTCTCTGCATGCTAAACATGTGAAGCTCCTTCTTCTCTTCTTCGCTGAGAGACTGGCAGTATCGCACCTGAGGGAGACATTTAAAACGTGTTTGCTGTCAAACTATTCAGAAAGAAGCCCCTGTGGACCACATGCAGGTTTTTTGAGCAAAGAAAAAAGCATTGATGGAGAACTAGAGAAAGTATTGATGGAGTTAGACAAATATAAATGCATAAAATGTGTTTTGAGAGAGTGGAAAGAGACAGTCAGTTAGAAAATCGAGTGGGAATACACCGAATTCATTTTCTGAAAGCTCAGCTGGATCCAACAAATCAGACTGCACTGCAGCAAAAGTTAAAATTCTCTTAACTATTGGTTGCATAATAGTAGCTATGTTTCCATCACCCTACTTTAATGCGCATTTTGAAGTATCGCATGAGAAACGAGTGATGGAAACGCCAAATTTCGAATAAAAATCCCTTAATTCGCAAAGAAGTTTTTATGCTCGCTTGAGGTGGTTTTTGACTTGTGCGAAAAAGGGTTGATGTGAATAATGGGAGATGGAAATGCATTTTGCAAAGTCATTGCGCTATGGGACGGCAAAACCTGACTAACCAGCGGACCGATCTCATTCCACAGCATCTGAAATGTTGTTATGGTCATTCGGAAATGCACGAGCAAAGTCTGTCATCAAAGTATTTCTGTATAATTGCCTCCCAGAAATGTCTTACACGACTGCGTTCCCAAACAGCAGCATCCACGTCCGTATCTGACGGGTAGGATAAAATGTCAGGACATGCATTCATTGTGTTTCGTCTGCTCGCTCCGAGGCGCTATATATGAAAATTATTATATTTTCCTACTTTTCTTAGTGATTTATCATGCCAGTTTATCAGGAAGTGACGATTTTGTTCTCTTTGACTTGTTGGATGGAAACGATGCTTGTTCGCAAAAGTTTTATGCGATATTCCAGTTTTGCGCATAAGTTAAATTCTCAACTTTGGATGGAAACCCGGCTAGTGTGTCAGTTTGGCAAACCTTCTATGCTCATCCCCACTGAAATGCAAGCATTCTTGAATGCAGCTCTTAACCTTCATCCTTCTCTCGCGTTTTGTAACAAATCTTTCCCTCACGGGTCAAAATGACCCAAGCCCAAAAATTTGACTTTTATTTTTTTTGTCCAGAAAGCTTGTATTGATTCATTTTTTTGTGTGTGATGTTAATTTTTATTTACCGTTTATTTTTGTGTTCCAAATTCAAATGGAACAAAAGTAACAAAGTATTGTAACACTCAGGTGAACACTCAATAAAAAAATAAAAAAATTCCAGGTCAAAATGACCCGAGGGAAGGATGGATGTCCAGAAACTTTTGCTTAGACCATCTCTTAGTCACTTTGGTGAGTGCTTTTGTTTAATTTTACACAAGGAAAAGGAACACACCTAAAAACACAAGCAATGCATGTTCAAGCTGTGATGCCACAGTGCTACAGATAACAATAAAACTGCATGTTATGTGACCCACAGCAATGTCGATGCCACATGTCAGATCGAATCTCCCCAAGCAGCATCATACAATCTTCCGCTCAAAAGTCTCATTGTACACGCACCCAGAGAGATATGAAGTGACAAAGCTTCTTTCTGTGATGGCAGGGGATGTGGTGAAGCTCTAAACGCATGAAGCTAAAAACACCCACACCACGTTGCAGCTAAAAAGCTATTTGAGGGGGGTTTGAAATGTGATGCGTGGGCATTTTGGACTGCAGCGATGCTGGGGAAACAATAGGGGCTTTCATGGCTGCTGATGAAGCTCCTGCTTTTCTTTGTTTCTATAAACTCACCTCATTGTCATGAGGAGGGAGCTGGTACAGGAGCTGTTTGATGCGGTATTTCTCCCCAGGGCTGTTCACATAAGGCACTTTGTCTTCAGGTAAGCAGGAGAAGTACAGCTGGACCTGGAGGTGAGATGGAGACAGATCGGGTCAGTCAGAGTATGTACAAAGTCCAAAAGGAAGTTACCAACAATGAACTAGCTTAGGATACACCTACACTACCAGTCAAACGTTTTTGAACAGATTTGTAATGTTTTTTAAAGAAGTCTCTTCTTTACAGCATAAACAGTCAAATTTAGAAATATTTTTACTATTTAAAATAACTGTTTTTTATTTGAATATATTTTAAAATGTAATTTATTCTTGTGATTTCAAAGCTGAATTATTCAGAGCTGAATAATAAAAGTTTTTTGAGCAGCAAATCAGCATATTATACTGATTTCTGAAGATCACGTGACACTGAAGACTGGAGTAATGATGCTGAAAATACAGGTTTGAAATCACAGGAATAAATTACATTTTAAAATATATTCAAATAGAAAACAGTTATTTTAAATGGTAAAAATATTTGAAAATTTTACTGTTTTTGCTGTACTCTGGATCAAATAAGTGCAGGTTTGGTGAGCAGAAGAGGCTTATTTAAAAAAATAAAATAAAATAAAAATTATTGCTAGTGTATCTATCATAAGTGATCTGATCAGAAAGTGTGTGTTTTTGTTGTGGGTCATGGAAGGTGTTTCAGGTGTACCTTTGGCCTGTCATTCCTGTGTATCTGTCAACAAAACCCTGAGGACTAAGTTGACCCTTGAGACACCAGTTTTGGCTTTTTACTGTACTCTATTGTGCTTCTTTGACACTGTGACCTATGCCTTGTGAGTGGGATCCCTTTATGGGCGCTGGTCGTAACAGCCCCCAGATAAATAGCTGGATTAAGCTAGTCTTTTCCTGCATAAAGAGTGTCGAGTCAGTCTACTGGAATGCCATTTAGACCTGTTGATCAGTGGCACCATAAATCACCCTCATATTACCTCTGCTACTGAGCCTTAGGCCCTTGAACAACACTATTCCTGAGTGTTTGTGTTCTTCCCCACAATGAACACCTATAATATGCAGGGCAATTCACAGAACGGCTGCTATAAAGGCATTACAGTTGACTCTTGCATTTAACACAAAAGCTGCACTGGGATTTTAGGGGTCTCCAAATTGCTTTAGACCTTTTTCCTCACTCGTCACTTCAGATTTTATTCAGGGGTGCTCTCGAGGGCAGCCGGGGGAAGTGTGGGACACTGGCTGGAACCAGCGCCAGGAAAAAAAGTTGTGGCTGCGAGCTTGGCTGTTAGCGAGCCGCTTTTCCTCATCGTTTCAAGCCCTTTTGTCTGGCAGCTTGAGATAATGACTTGCAGATTTTCCATGAAGTAGTTTGTAAATAAAAAGCAGCATTTCCTGTTCCCAAATGCCTGTGTGGTGCTTCCTTCACAGTGTTTAGCTGTGTCTGCAAAAATGCAGTCAGGTCCTCTAAATCTTAAGTGACTATGACTAGCTCTGCTGACAAAATGATTGACCAACAGTTTGGAATTTTTTAATAAAGATCACATCTGGTGCATTTATTGTATAACAACTTGCACATCACATCTTGAACTGCATGTTACTATTCAGTCAACACTGAGCAGAGTCCTTCCCTGACACTGAAGACATGCGACTACTTTGCATTTTGTGACGCGGCTGTTATTGGACTGCAGTTTTTCTCAAATGACTTAATTTTTCTATAGAGGTTGCCATTTTGGCTTTAGGCTGCCTCTTAACTATTTTCTAACACAAATGTGTTGTTCTGACAAAAACACCGAAGCATTGAGGTAAGTTCTCTGTTAAATGCGACCTGTGCTGGCAAAATGAGCACATTTTCAAAAACGAGTTATTTTAGTTTCACATTCTCCATTTGAAAGACCTTCAAAATGATGTATGATTTGTTGTAATCGGACGTAAAATGACTGAGCTACAGCTGTTTGAAGATCAATGGAGTCAGCAAAGTCAATTCTGAGAAAAACCGAGTTAAAGTTTTCTGAAGGTTCCAAAGCAAAATCACCTAGCAGCGTTGCATCTTTTCCTACAGTTAATTTCTTGATAATAATTACTATGTTAATAATCACAACATAGCTACTTTTTATTTTATCTTTGTTATTATAAATAAGAACAGATGCAAAATTACAAAAGCAGTTAAATCAAGAACAGCCAGTGATTCCCTCTTTTCTTTTATTGTTAGATTAACATTTATGAGACAGACGGCCTATATATTAATGCCTATTGTAATGCACGGATGTAATATAATGTTACACATCAGATGTTTTCCCCAAACAGTTCCCTAAACGTTCACTTAAGACATAACTGATTATGTTTGCGTGAATACTTAAATACTATAATTCTGTGTATATTTATCGCGATGCCATGCACTTCGGAAGAGAAGCGAGCGGAGAAAAGGTACTCCTCTCAGAAAACATACAAATAAAGATACTTTTAGATGTTTGATTACTATTTGGAGCATTCGGATCGCTAGATGAGGGCTTAATGAACTCATTTTTGTGAAAACCCGAAATTCGTAATTTTTCACATGTAGCTCAAAATTAGCCCGTGCGCATTCAGACCAGCACGGGTCACAAATGTTGTGGAGGCAAGATTCCAGTAAGTTCTAGACTGTCATAAACCCTTCGAGATCGTTTTACCTGCTCTGGTTGAAGTCCCGGCGGCACCCAAGCGTATTCCTCCAAGGCGCAGCCAGAGTCGTCATCCGAGGTGGAGCTCCGCTGGAAGCCGAACGCGAGCTTGTTGGCCTTCGGCTCCATGTCCAGCGGCCTGATGGCGCCGTGGAACCTGACGGAATTCATCAGAAAGACCTCCTAAAGAGGGAACAGTGTGTCACGGATCACAAAACCATATGGTAAAACGCCTCGTAAGATGCATTGTATTGAGATGAGAACAGAAACGCAAATGGAATAAAGCAGCATCCTAAAACATTTGGTGACTTCCAGCCCGGGGTGGAGGCCTGTTAAATAGATTCTGCTCATAAAACTAATGCAGTTTTATTGTTACTGCTATTGTGCCGAGTTTTGCCGTGATGTGGTCGGACATTCCCTTTAAACTTCAACCATCCTAACTCTTTTACAGTCTATTTACTTTAATGCATTTTCCTGACTCATCATCACCGTGGAAGCTTTCTGGTATTTTCCATGTCCTTCTACTGGGACTCTCTTCTGGTTAAGTTGAGCACTAATGCATGCCATATATGACTTTTCCCAACAACAGTTTACTTCAGAACTCTTTCAGACTGAAATTTCTCAAGACAAGATCGTTCTTCCCTGTCACTCCTTTGAAGTCCATTCAGGACACAAAGCACAACAAAGCCATATGGTAATGCTTGGAAACCATGTCTTTCTTCAAGCCCCTGTGCTGTTTTGGAGGACGGTGTTTTAGAACCTGCCACACCACATCACATCCTGCTGAGTGACGTATCATCTGACACTTTGATCTCTGGAGCAGCTGCTTTTGGAATTAAAACAGGTGAGATGGATGGACCGAACACGCTGACAGGTGTTAGTTCCTCGTGTACAGCAATTTGGACTGGTTTGAGAAGATAAATCCAGATACGTGCATCAACACTGAAAGGGTGAATCTAACAAAATCTAGTCAAATCATATTTCACACCAATGAGAATGGGTAGATCTTATTTATTTGGCAAGATACTGAGAATTAGGAAAAGGGAAAATGTGCTTACTTTTCATGAAACTAATGCCACATTGTGGAAAATATCTAAAACGGGCTTAATTATTCAAAAATTTACTGCATGCACACTTAAAATAATTAATCTTCCATGTTATGACTATCCAACCAGATCAGAAGTAGAAAGAGTAATGCATCAGCAAAATCCCTCAAAACTGATTCACCATAGTAAAATTTTCTAAAGTTTCACAAAAACACCCATTATCAGAAGGCTCAACTATGCATGAATGCTGGGTAAGCGTATTGGCACTGTTTTATCTGTGCCAGTTCACATTTGAGTTTTCGGAGCAAATGCAAGCGTGCCAGACCCCTCATGATGGGGGACAACTGAAACGACCCAACATGGTTTTCGGTTCAGGTCTGAAATTCACTTCAGTTGAATTCTGTTGTAATCATACAGACACCCTGACAAAACCACTACAAAGTGAAGTGCTTGTTACGCAATTTTGACTTCATTTTGGGCTTTTAAGCACCCCAGACTCTTCTCAGAATAACCTTTACATGGCCAGATAAATGTTCTTGTAAGAGACTCCTCGAACATTAACCTGGTTATGCAATTTTAGCACAAGAGATATATTCCCTGCCATGTTACAAGTCTTCCTTCCGGTGGTACAAAATCCACTAGGACATGATATTTTCTTCAGAGGAAGTAACTGATAGAGGAAAGGAGCTCAAAGTGGCAACACCCATTCTGCTAAACGGTCTCCTTAAGTATGCTAATTTCTGTCTTAAACGCCATCAGCATCACTTCCTGAGCCTCCAGATCTAATCAACAACCGAAGTGAAGAGAAACCGCAGTAATGTTTCATCGAAAATAAACAGCTATTTTACGATTGAGCGCTTCTGAGTGAATCGCAGGGACCTCGGGGAAACCAAGGCAGTTCCTGTCTGCGCCGCTCGCCCTGAAAAAGCCCTCCAGCCCCGAGTATTTAACAGCCTTCTCTCTTGTAGAGCTGCTTGTTAACATGACTTTGGAGGTCTGAGATGCATATCTGTTAGATCCACCCACGGGAGGCCTGAATGGCCCTCAATAGGGAGTAGATGGGTGGAGGGTGAGTTCCCTGGGGAGGGGATGGGCCCCGGGTGATCACATAGTGGTAACTGCCAGCAACTCATATGGTAACGGACCCTCAGCATAGCAAAGAACCGTCTGACTTCTAGGGAAGAAATGCATTTTAAGCACTTTTATTTTTTTACTTTAAATTATGGATTACTTCACAAGTCTAATGAAAATCATACGACTGTTCAACACAATGCAAATGAACGCTCTGAGAGAATCATTTGCATGTGTGTTCTGGGAATACCAGGTCAAGACCAAACAAATTACATCTTGAATGGCACATTTCCACAACTTTAGAACAACTGTTAAGTTGCAATTCTCACAGAAGTAGCATGTGTTAGACCAGGTTCGATTACTGTAAGCATAGTATTAGTTAGGCCAACAGAATCGAGTTTTTAGAGACAGTAAATGAGACCATAATCTGACACAACTATCCAATTTTTCTCAGCTAAATTAGTCAGAATGACACTCATTATAGGTGCATTACAAATGATGTGGTTAATGAGATAATTATGAATGGCGTGTGTATAAAAACAAGCCTTCATTAGGCCCAGTAAATGTGGAAACGTTCATACTGCCGCCCGTTTGGCACCGATGCCGCTCCATTAGTCTTGTTTGATTTGGCCCGGTCCAGATCTGAGCCAGCGCTGGAATTCTGTCTATGTGTTTAATGTTAAGAACAGCAGAACTGGCAGATGATGTGAGTGATTCCTGCGCTCCACAAACTTTTGTGCCGGTAATAAAACTTCAATCCAACAAATACAGACGTTTGTTATGACATGTCACTTCCAAAAACACTTGAATACAAAAGCATCTTTGAATCTTCTCAAACAAACAAGTCCAAAACTACAGCAAACTGAAACTTAAGCTAGAACTAAAACCCTCATATGTGACCCTGGAGCACAAAACCAGTCATAAGGGTCATTTTTTTTAAATAAGCTTTCCATTGATGTATGGTTTGTTAGGATCTGACAATATTTGGCCGAGATACAACTATTTGAAAATCTGGAATCTGAGGGTGCAAAAAAATCTAAATATTGAGAAAATCATCTTTAAAGTTGTCCAAATGAAGTTCTTAGCAATGCATATTACTAATCAAAAATTATATTTATAGCAAGACATTTACAAAATATCTTCATGGAACATGATCTTTACTTAATATCCTAATGATTTTTGGCATAAAAGAGAAATGTATAATTGTGACCCATACAATGTATTGTTGGCTATTGCTACAAATATCCCCCAGCGACTTAACACTGCTTTTGTGCTCCAGGGTCACAATTACTAGTTTTTACCCCCCAAAAGACATACAACTGCTATCTGAAAAACATATTTATGAACATATTTCCCATTAAAATGCTCTAATCATACAAAAATAAATCTAAAAATGTGACAAAAATCCCAGTGGATGTTTTACTGAAAGTGCATCAGAGAATACTAGATGTTGGAAACAGGAAGGATGGCAGTGTTGACTCATTTTTGAGCATTTGGGTGATCCTCCCAAACTTTTGGCCAAACTTTAAAGAACTCTAGTGTTATTCCAGGACCAAATGGTTTCGAGGCTTGTCCCAACAGACTGAAGACCACCTGCGTTCTGACCCGCTGGAGCCAGATGATTAGAAGCGTCTGATATTTACCCACAACGCACCTCTCTGACACCTTTTTCTTTTCAACAAACCCATGTGGAGTTTGAGCTGCAACTACAGTTAGACCTAGATCTGAGAAGTTTACAAAAGCTTCCAAATATAACTAGAAGAAGTAGGACGTGACACAGCAAAATATAGGTTAAATGATTCACTCCTAAACCCCTATAGGAAAGACTTTCAATGTGATATACAAAGCATAAACCCAACAGGGACCTTACCTTCTCGCTCAGCAACGTCTTCAACCTATTCAATGCTTTCCAAATGAAACAGTGTTCGCCAAAAGTCCCGTGGGTCCTTGACTACATGTTCTCAGTTTGAGCCTCATCCCATTTAAATCCAAAGCAGACGTCGTCTCGTAATTCTAATGCAGGACGTGTACAGTAGAGTGTTTGAAGAGCAACTCCAGCAGATGGCTCTTCCATTTACTGCAGTCCTGTGGAGCCACTCCCCCAACAACTCAAGCTCAGCCCTCAGCGTGGGCCCCGGACCCTCTAAACCAATCCCCCTTCACTTCAAACACAGAACAGCAGTGGTCAGTTTCACACACCCCTTCCTCAGGTTTCTTGAGCAACTCGTTTTTTTTTTCTTCTTATGTGTGAAAACACCCAACAAATCACTCATGTTCTTTCTTATACATGCAAATGTCAATATTATCAGGATCTGGTCTTATAGAGTTTAGAACTGAACATGTTATTTGCCATTTGTTGTAAGGGCTAAAAAAAAAGGGAATTATGAAAAATGGAAATAACGGGCTCAAATTAACATTTAACATTTTCTTCTTCTGTATTTTTGTCTCGTTTCCCAGTACAAATTTCTAATTGCGAGACATAAAGTCGCAATTGTGACTTTATATCTCGCAACTCTGACTATATAACTCGCAGTTGTGATTTTATATCACGAAATTCTGAGAAAAAAAGTCAGAACTGTGAGATAAAAAGTCGCAATAACCTTTTTTTTAATTTTTTTTATTCAGTGGCAGAAACGGGCTTCCATACAGTTATGTGAATTTATTGTTAAAATAGAATAACATATTTTGCTAGTGGTGTCCGAAAAATAAACCTGTTTTCACTTTGAACTAAGTTTATTTTTCTGACCCCACTGACAGATTTTTTTCTTGTTTTAAACATAAGAAATCAAATCAAAATTAGGTGTGTTTGTTTAAAAAAAAAATCCACGATGGGGTCAGAAGAATTGATTTAATTCAATGGAAAAATAAGTTTATTTTTTGGACACCACTGGATCATATTTTATCTAATTTTGATCATAAATTCATTTAATTTTAAACAGTTTTTTTAGAAGACAAGACTTCTTATCTCATGTCACTTTGCATCTCCAGTAAATATATGCTGATTTAATTGTTTAGATATTTAATCTGGAAAAATAACAAAAAAAAAAATCACTTTGCTGTAAAAAGTAATTCATAAACATTAATATTTAGGTATTTGTTCTAAAAAAAATAAAAATACCAAAAAAGCCAATATAGACAGCAAAAAAACCCTATTTCTCTCAGTGTCTGCTAAAAATATCTCCATTTTATTTTGTCATTTGGCACTTTAAGCAAAAACAAGTGACAAATCACGAATAAGTGTTCCTAAACTGAATTTAGCTGCAGTGGCCCTTTATGCATTAATACAGTTTCAGTCAAACGTCACTCTTTCACTTCTCAAGACAACAAAGATGTCATCGGGTCCAGACCACAACACCTGAAAGACTCCACATGGTACCTTACAGAGCGTTTATCATGCAAATCAAAAAGGCCATCCCTATCAGAGCCAATCCACTTCCATACCAATGTTTTGATGTTAGTATGTGCACCATTTGGGGAAATACACTTTTTGGGAGGATAGTTCTAAAGTCCGCACCATTCAACAGTTGCCAAACCACCAGGAGACCCAGAGGAACAAGGCTTTTCCTTCATACATGTGACAGAAAAATAAACCTACAGGAGTTCTTTGAATGAACACAGCTGGAAAATGATGATGACTGCAACCAAACTCCATACAGAATGGAAATGAATTCTCGCTTTATGAGCACGGTACAGTCAGCTGCCCAAGTACTGACCCCAAAAACCTCAGGGTCCGACCTAGAGAGACAGTTTACCTCATTCTGCCTTAATTTCCTGTGGAATGTGCTAAAGGTGAAGACCTTCCTGTTGTTTAAACAAACAACGAGGACGAGGCCTTGGTTTCCTGAATGAGGGATGCTTGAGGAAGTTATGAAACTGGATTCTTATACCCAGGGTGGTCTGTGTTGTTTCCTCAAACGGTGAGAGGTACAAACCAACAACTTTGCGCTCATGAAATGGAAACTTCCCTTGGGGTTTTCAAAAAGTGTCGGATTCAACAACTCGGTTAATTGGCCAATGATGTTGGCTCCCATCGTCGAACCAAACAGGGCAACAACTGTGGCTTAAATCCATCTTAATTGTCTTTTTCCTAACCTACCAATATAGGATGCCTATAACAGATCCCGAATGCTCACTAAGCTTTTTACGACTGCTGGCTTGAATAAAAGGGCTGGTAATGGGATGGTGCTCATGGAGGTTTTTTGGAGGACAACGCCATTGTTGCGTTCAAGGCCACAGAGGTGCAAACACAGCAGGAGTCGGTCCAAAGCACAGTCCTTTGTGTTAGAGAAACAAAAGAGGAAGAGGGAATTCCTACCCCCTCGTATTAGCGGCTCGCCGAAAGATAAACAAACCCTCTGACTTACTAAGAGGCTTTTCATGCATCGTGAAAACGTTGCGTCACGTACTAAAAAACGGCATTTAAATTCCACAGTGTCAGACTGTAGATGGAAAAGGAACTGCTTTGGGGTCAAAATGGATGATAATTGGCTTTCAGAGATACTTTGAAGAAGCTAACAGCTACATTTTTGGTTCTCTATACAAATTCACAGCTTGAGAAACCGGAAAAAGTCACTTCAACCACATTGTCTTTCATGCAGGTCTCAAATGTGACCCTGCAGCACAAAAGCAATCATAAGAAGCACGGGTATATTTTTAGCAATAGCCAAAAATACATTGTATGGGTAATTTTTCTTTTATGCCAGAAATCATTAGGATATTAAGTAAAGATAATGTTCTGTGAAGATATTTACCGTAAATATATCAAAACTTAATTTTTGATAAGTAATATGCATTGCTAAGAACTTCATTTGGACAACTTTAAAGATGATTTTCTCAATATTTAGATTTTTTTTGCACCCTCAGATTCCAGATTTCCAAATAGTTGTATCTCGGCTAAATATTGCCACCTAACAAAGGTGATGTATAAATCTCAATTTTGAAAAATCGACTCTTATGACTGGTTTTGTGGTCCAGGGTCACAAATAACCATTGCAACATAGTTTTGTGTTCATTATATATCTTCAGTGTTAAACTAAAGTGTAAACTAAGCAACACATTCACTTCAAAAAGTTTTGTCTTGTTTTTCAGTAAAAATATCTCAAATATCTTTCTTTATATACATTTACTTGAGATGCAAAATGACCTAAGCCTTGAATTGTTTATTTTTCTGACCTCATTGAAAGATATGTTTGATAACTTTGATTAGTATCTCAGAATAAAAGACCAGGGGCGTGTCTACGTGGTGGCCAAGGGTGGCACCGGCCCCCCCTGAAATTTGGCTGGCCACCCCAGGTGCCCCCCCCTACCTAATGTCTTGCGATAGGCTTGTTTTTAGTACATTTCTAACTGCATCTGGCAGTGGCGGATCCTGGCATGTGTAGGCAGCTGCCTAGGGCCGCTTTCTTCTCTTCTTTATACTTAATTTTAGGCGGTTTCTATAGTGTGATCTTAATGACAAGGTCAAGAGCGCATAATGTTACGCGATCCATGTGCGCGAGGATGAATCTCTCCACTCCCAAGCGGATTTCCTTCACTCACACAAAACTGGACGTGTGCTTTTAAATATTGTTCTTTTATGAATTGGCTCTGCTCTGTCACTGTCTCTGTCACTCTTTGTTTAGTGAGTGTACACGATGTATTATAACATACATCGTTCCGCAAACACAACCTCCTAAAAACACAAAAATACGGAGAGAAATAGTCACCTTTTCCAGTGAAATGGTTCTTAAATTGTGTAATATTTATGCATTGTTTTTTTTTTACTCACTCAGAATTGCCATAAATTCAACCAAAAAGTTAATAAAGACTGGGGGAAAAAATCGGCTAAAAATACCTATTTTGTTGTGTGGCACTTTAAGCAATATTGAGCAAGAAAGCAACTGATAAATGAGCTCTAGTGAGTCGAATCCCAGGTCACTGTCGGATGTGAATGAAGTCATTTATACAACTCCTGAGCCAAAAATACCAAGGGTTTCCCAAAACCCTTATGAAGAGCTCTTCACATGAGAACTCTATCTATCCTGGTTTTCAGGACGACCCTGAAAATAGACCAATCCATCACGCTTCTTTCACAGTTCAGGGTTGAACAAGGATTCCTGTGGAATATAAAACAGGACAAGTCACACACCCCTGACCCGGGATCCTTTCTGAGCACAAGAGGGGTCGTAAATCTCATGGTCACAGCGATTCAAACAGCACCTCACACCTGGCTCCAAGCTCTCGGGCTGTAAAACAGAAAGGCCGCTTTGACCCGGCGTGTCCGGACACACTCACACTTAGCGGCCAATACTACACTCACATCCCGCTTTAACACAATCTCCAGGGCGCTTGTAGGACTCGGGCCCCAAAGGATTGACCCATATCTGACAGTGTCCTAAATTCAGACTCTTAATGTGGGCTAATTATCACATGGATGACATTTTCCTGTAGTAGACCATTTATTGTAGTAGACTATAGTAGTACACATTTTCCTGTAGTAGACTGTACACGTTTTCCTGTAGTAGACCATTTCCTGTAGTAGACTGTAGTAGTACACGTTTTCCTGTAGTAGACCATTAAACGAGAACATATAGACATATAATTCTGCCATTAAAGCAGGGATATTGAAATACTTGCATGGCCTTTTGGACTTTGATGTACCTTTAAAACATTTAGGCCTTAAGATTTTAGATATCTGTAATAGAAAACAATAAAAACGCTGAGTGAGAAAATTATTTTGCCCATTAAAAATTATTTAATATTTAGTTATTTGTCGGAAATTACGTTTTTCACTCAGAATTGCCATAAAATCAACCAATAAATCAATATAGACTGGGGGGGGGGGGGGGATTACACCTATGCATTTTGTTTTAACATTAACAAACCAATAAAAACAAGATTTCTTATGCCATCTTGCATCCCAAGTAGGGTTGCAAAGGGGTGGACAATTTCCAGGAAATTTTGGAAACAATCCAGGATTTTTGGGAATATTCC
Source organism: Sinocyclocheilus grahami (assembly GCF_001515645.1). Lineage (NCBI taxonomy): Eukaryota > Metazoa > Chordata > Actinopteri > Cypriniformes > Cyprinidae > Sinocyclocheilus > Sinocyclocheilus grahami. The sequence continues at coordinate 345,042 of NW_015506137.1, forward strand.
AGGGATTTTTGGAAAGTTTCCAGAACTTTACCGGAAATGTTCCACCCCTTTGCAACCCTAATCCCAAGTAAATGCATCTTGATTTAAAATCTTAGATATTTGTAATAGAAAACAAGACAACAAATACTGAGTGAGAAAATGAGTTTGTCCAGGGAAAATTATTCAGAAATACTTCATAAATAATATATAGTTATTTTTTTCTGAAATGTTTCCGACTAAAAATGTCCAAAAAGCCAATATAGACAAAACAAAAAAATGAAAGAAAGCAAATTTAAAAAACTCGGCAGAAATTAGTCATAAATACTTATTCAGAAATTATTTGTACATTTTTTCATAAATACTAATATTTAGTCATTTAGTCAATATTTGTCATTCAGAACTGACATATGTGTTCCTGTGGCTCAGTGGTAGAGCATTACGTTAGCAGCGCAAAAAGTTGTGGGTTCGATTCCCAGGGAGCACACATACTGGTAAAATATGTATAGCCTGAATGCACTGTAAGTCGCTTTGGATAAAAGCGTCGGCTAAATGCATAAATTATTATTACATAAATTCAACCAAAAAGCCAATATAGACTGGATAAAAAACATTTGGATTACACATATTACACACATTTTGTTTTAATATAAACAAACTATTAAACATAACGTGATGCATATTCGTTTAGTCACACGTAAATGAAACGGGTCCGATTTTGGCACTCAAAATAAATTATTTTGAATAAAATTGTGTAAAGAATTAAATAAACTCAGTTAAAAAGTATGGAAATTGGTTAATTTATGTCTAGCTGTGGAACAAGCAGTTTTCAACGGGTTAAAATTCATGAGAATGAAACCAATTGGATTTATTGATAATAAATATTATACATTGTGTGTTTAAAACACATTCAGCTTATTAGCAATACTACAAAAAATCTGGCCAGTTTTATTTCCGTACGACTGACAAATATGCATCACATTAAGTTTATCAGTTTATGTTAAGACTGTGTAATCCAAATGGATGGGAATTTGATATACAATCTCAAATGTAGGCCTAGATATTTGAATGAGTGTTGGGATACAACATAATAAACATTATGATATACAAGTAATTGTATATCATAATTTGATTTTCTCAAAGCGCTCTGGATCTTGGAGTCAGGCTGTGTGTATTGGCTCTAGATATCCCAGCATGCCTTGGGGGGCTGGTCTGGTGCGATGGCCCTGAGTTTGGCTGCTATTTATGACCGTTAGCAGCAATTGTTGCAGATAGACCTCAGTTGTGTCCACTCCTTATCATAAAAGTGAGGCTGTTCTGGGACTTTAATGACCTGTCAATGGCCGTTATCAGAACACAGGCCTAACAAAGGAACGGCCATAAAGACCAATAAAGTGCTGTTATCCTACTGTAAAAAGCAATGGCCGCGATCCTAAAGAATAGCGAGAGGTCAACTGCTGCAGCCTGGTATTGACTTAGAGAGATTATCACTGTCAAACGCCGGTCAGACGCCCACAGAAATCCCTTTATTTACTGTAGAATCAAGCAAAACTCAATCCAAATGATACCAAAAGTCATCTTTGGTCAACCACCGTGACCTTGGTATACGTTTTGTTGGTATACATTTATGTATATTGGTTGCTTAAGTGATTTTAAATATTTTTTACTTTAAAACCACATTTATAATTCTTAGATTACCATTTTTTTTAGTGTACTATTAATGCATTTAAAAAAATTACAAAAAGCTGTACAGACATTAAAAAAACGAATAAAAAGTACAAGAAAAACAATTATATAGAGATATTAAAAAACTAATAAAAATTACATAAACAATAAAGTAATAAACATTTTACTACAAATATAAAAAAATAAATTTTTTTATTTAAAAATCTCATTAATAATGTTAACAAAAACTATATAGACATTTAAAAACTGTATAGCGATATTTAAAAAATCAAAAACTAATAAAAATGACAAAAAACTAAAGAAAAGTACTAAATCTTTTACTAAAATTATATTTAAAAAAATTAAGTATATATTAAAAACCTCATTAAAATATTAAAAACTATATAAACGTATTTAAAAAAAAATTAAAACCTAGATATTTAAAAAAACTAAAACTAATAAAAATGACAAACTATAAAGAAATTTAAAAACTATAATAAAAAGAAAAAAAAAACTATATAGAGCTATTTAAAAAACTATGTACATAGAAATATAAAAAAACCTCATAAAAATGACAAAAACACAAGAAAAGTGCGGAACTTGTTACTAGAATGATAAAAATGTAAATATATATAAAAAAATCTCATTCAAACAAAAAGCTATAATAGTATCTCAATTATATAGCAATAGCACTGACTTCAATTCAGCCAAAGTCTTCAACAGAAATAACCAAGTAATACTTGAGATGAAACTTGACTTTGAAGTTCAGGAGATGTTTGATTTCCTAAAAACTCATCTTTAATGTTGGCTTTATCATGCAAACAAATTCACCCGAGACCAAAATGTCCAACCAACAATCACTACTATGTATCTCTACATGAAGCCTAAATCACCTTCTAAAGACTTTAAGCCGTTTTAAAACATTCAGACTAGACTTTGTCAAACATATATCACAGATTGTCTTGGCAAACCTTATTTTTCTCATTGACTCGGGCTCATATGCATTAGCAAACTTAATTTGAGCGCTCCTAGTGATGCATCAAACTGGCATGCAGAGATGTACATAAGCTTTAACTCTCCAGACTTCACAACTCCAGCGCTCGCTGACAGACGTTAGGAGCAGAGCTGATGTGAACAAAGAGGGCTGGACACAGCAGCACCCCGGGGTGTTACGAGCAGGAAGCTGCTTTATAGAGGCCTCTAGAAGCACACAATGACCGTGTGGCCGTCTGCGCACACACACACACACACACACACACACACACACACACACATACTCTCACACACACACACATACTCTCTCACACACGCACACACACACACACACACACACACGCATACACACACACACACACACACGGTCAGAGAGGCCAGCAAGGTCGAGTGGGGTTTTGTGCTGACAGTTTAGTGACAATGTAACGGTTTACTTACACAACAAATACAGTGACTTACACACAATTCTACTATTCAGTTCATCTGTTGAAACAGCAGCAAGATCTCAAACTGACATTCTCTAAAGTCACACTCAAGAATTATAGGAAACCTGCAGGTTACTTCACCAAAAAAACTATTATATTTCGTTCAAAGAAAATTAAGCCTGTTTTAGGCCCATTATGATTTTTTTGGTTAAAAAAACACATTATTTTCCACATACTGTACATTAATGTTTCTCCTCTATGCCCCGCCTTTCTGAAACGCGGCGATTTTTACAAAGCGCATCGGTCTGAAAAGCGAGGTGTGCTGTGATTGGCCAGCTATCCGGTGCGTTGTGATTGGCCGAATACCTCAAGCGTGTGACGGAAATGTTACGCCCCTCACCATACTGTGAGGATGCCCTGTCCGGCCAGAGCGACGAGACAAACACATTAAAACCCATTATAAACGAGGCATTTGTTGCATCCAGTGGGGCCATAATTACTGATTATAATGACTTATACTGTCTTTTTACGCGTTGCGTTGCACCGCGCCGCGTAAACATAAAACCATGTCTGCATTTGTGATCGGAGAAATGACAAACAACAAGCCCTACTCTACACTGCTCAAAACTCATGTTTGAATTATCAGTAACAAATTCTTTAAATATAAAAAACTTACTTACAGTATGAGTCAGAACAGCCGGCATTGTAGTCTACTCTCCCAGGATCAGGAGACAGTCCTTCATAAAATGCACTGCACACATCTGAATATTTGGGTTGAAGTGTTCTGGAACAGTGTTGTAAATACAACTTAACCACTGATTTCTAGTCGTGTCCTCTTTTGGAAGACCAAACAAAGTAGTTTCGCTTTCACAACGAAGCACACAGCGTCTTCACGACATGGCGGCGGCGGCAACAATACTACAGCGAGAATAAAAGTCACGCCTTCTTTCTTTGCGTGAACATTTGGGCGGCGTTATGCAAATCTTCCCACATAGTGAGGTAGATATGTGGGGGCGTGTTAGAACGAGCCGTTTTTGGTAGGTGTGGCTGACTCTTAACTTTTATAAAGAATATCTCTTTGGATTTGAGACTTTAGTCTTTGCAACTTTACAGATCTTCTTTATGCACCAAGAGCTTGTAACACAAAATTGTAAATTGTAAAGGAACAATTGAAATCGCATAATATAACCCCTTTATTGACAATAGAGTACCTTCATTTTTACCTTCAATTTTCATTGGCAAAAAAGAAGTAATACATAATGTAATACATTACATAACATATAAATAATATATATTAAAGTCGGCATGAAACGGAAGTTGCGATAGTCTTTTCTTCTCTACTGTGAAGTATATCCGAGTGAAACTGCATCTGAAATGAGAGGGCGGGACTTGTTCCCCTTCAGGAACTCGAGCTGCGTCGAGTCGCTTTGGGAACGCCCTTGCGTGACCGCATTCTGAAGCACGTGTCAAATCCGTCCAATGGAACAGCGAGACGTCACGAGCAGGGTGACGTAAGCACCAGAAAGCATAAAAGCACATCCGGCCGGGCGCAAACCAGCTTCTTCTGCTCTTCAGTAGCGTTCTGTGTATGTGTCTGTCTATTTACTGTTGTCTGTCCGCACAAGCACTCATATATATAAAACAATTAGAAAGTCTATGGCGAGCGAACGGCATTACAAACGCTGTGTTTCTCCCTGCCCACGATATCTGGCGGCAGGGGATACACACGATGTGTGTGTCGTTTGTTTAGGAGCAGAGCATGCACGGTCAGCTTTCCAGCAGCTGATTGTCATCACTGCGAGCTCTCGCTGCGCACGCTCCGCTCTCGCCTGGCTGCGTTTGATGACAGCGGCCAGGCTCGCGATCCCGCTGGCAGCGGTCCCGCTGTTGCCGAGGCACAGCGCAGACTGTTGTCGTGGGGATCGCGGGTGGATTTAGCGGAGGGATCCGAGACGGGCTCGTCCTTTTCTCGGTCCTCCCCCGCTAGACTTCGGTTCAAGATGCTCACTATCAGCAGATAGTATCTCAGATCCAGTCCGAGGCACGGACACGACTTAGCCTACGAGTCCTCTGGCCTCCCATCACCTATGGGGGTCAGAGCGCACTCGACCAGGAGTATGGCGGCCTCCAAGGCTTTCAGCTTGGGTGTGGCCTTGCAGGACATTTGTGCTGTGGCGGGCTGGTCCTCTCCACACACTTTTGTCCGCTTTTACAACCTAGACCTGGCTTCTACCCCAGGTTCCCAAGTTCTCTCTTCGTGATGTGCTCATAGGACACACACACAGGCAGGGACTTGGTAGTATGGCGCAGTGGGTATTCTCGTTCCCAAAGCGACTCGACGCAGCTCGAGTCCCTGAAGGGGAACGTCTCTAGGTTACGTATGTAACCATGGTTCCCCGAGGGAACGAGACGCTGCGTCGAGTCGCTTTGGGAACGAGAATACCAACTGCGCCATACTACCAAGTCCCTGCCTGTGTGTGTGTCCTATGAGCACATCACGAAGAGAGAACTTGGGAACCTGGGGTAGAAGCCAGGTTCGTCTTTCGGGAATTGATTGGATCGTCGGAAGCTGGGAGCGGTGCTAACAAAATGGAGGCAGATCTGAATGCCAGTTTGCAGTTAGTGGTGGGGGATTTCTCTCCACTGGATTCACCGCCGACACCCTAGCATGAATAAATGTTTTTTTTTTATTGAGGATGACGATGACGATCAACGGCACAAAACATGCCTAAACAGCGCGCATGCACGAGAGAGAGACTGCCTGCTTGACTGAGCGCATCCTCCATCAGTTTAAGTCATATTCATGAAAAAAATTTGTTTGCGATGTCCTAAGAGTAATGTTGTCGTAATATCCTAATATCTTTTCAATGTTTAGGGGTAATGTACTCCCTCATGACTGTCAGTGCTATAATGTTAGGGCTGTGCAAGCTACATAAAATCGCGTTCAAAATTGGCAATTAATTGCCTGCGATTTTGTGTAGCTTGTCAGTGAACTACAGCTCTGTGTAGTAAATGTAATGAAAAAATCTATCCAATGACAATTACTACTGAAATTACATGAAAATTACAACAACAAAAAAAGGAAAGGGAAGGGAAAATGTTCCGGTGTATTACTGAAAAAGAATAACGCAAAAAAAAGTGTGTGTGTGTGTGTGTATATATATATATATATATATATATATACATACATACACGCACACACATTATAAAAAATATAAAATAATAAATAATATATTTAAAATACATAATATTTTTAATTTAAATAAAACGAATCTAAATGTAGTATAAAGCATGTTCATACTTGTTTTAACTGCTTTTAATTTATGCCTGTTAATTTTTACTGCTTTTTAATTTATGCTATTTTAAATTAATTTAAACTTACTGTAAAAATTAATTTTACAGTAATGAGAAGCAATCATGTTTAGATGGATTAGAAAATGTTTAGATGGATTTCTGAAAAAGAATAGTGCAATACATAATTTTTTTTCTTCTAAATAATATATATAAAATTATATATAATATACATTTAAATAATAAAAAATATATAAATACAATTAAAAAAAGTACTTTTTTAAAATATTTATACAGCATCAATTTATGCTATTTTAAATTAATTTAACGTTAAACCTGTACAAATGACTACTACAGTAATGAGAATCGATCTAATAACAATCAGCACTCAGAAAAAAATGTGAATTACAGAAATATGTAAACGTAACATATTCAGATGGATCACAGTAATGAGAATTTTGGCGATTAACTCTTATGAAAACAATGTTGCAATGCAACTTTTCTTTCAAATATAATTTCATTTTGCAGTGAAACGTGACCTGGGCATGTTGTTTTCTTGAGGCTCACTAGTAAATGAGCACAACACGCACTCAAACCGCCACGCATGAGTGATATCGGCCACAAACTTTGAGCAGAGCATCAAAAAAAGGTGGTAAAGACTTTTTCAAAAGCGCTTGACCTCATTAGGATTCCTGGGAGAAGTGCTCCGTCATACGCACTTAACTGAGCGCATGAACTCATTAAAGCACATTTTCATCATTAAGGGAAGCAGTAAAGTCAAAACCAAGAGGAAAAAGAGGCCCTGAAACCTCCCAACATCCCTCTCAGATCTCTGATGAGGTTCTTCTGAACTCTCCGATGCAGATGTCGCCCTCAGGTACGGCCTAGATTACCCACAATCCCCCTCAAAACCACCGTCAGCGTCATTAAACGGGGCTTGAAATGGATTTGACCCAAAGCGGCGACACACACGGACTGACCATGGCAATGGAGGTGTGACGGCCTATGACCTTTGACCTCTGGTCCCATAGTGGCCTTTTAGAAGCATTGCCGTTTACCAGCCCCCCTCATGTTCCTTTGAGTTATATTTCACTTTACTGAGCCTAAAGATCAGCCGTTCCCGACCTTCTGATCCAAATTCAAGTGTGAATCAATGGAGAATGAGCTTCCACTCCATAAAGACAGTTTTGAGTTTTACACGGAAGAGCAAACAATCGCTTTAGTTCATACAGCACCTCACATCTTAATTTGATAAACCTATTTTAACATCCAAAGTAATTCCATTTCATTTCTATTGGTTTACAAGCTATATCAGAAGCAGGGTTATTATTGTGAACTAAAACTAAAACCATATATACATATAAAAAAACTAAGCTTATTTTATATTAGCTTTTTTTCTCATTTTATTTACTTTAATTTGATGTACTAAAGTAACTAAAACTGAAACAAAAGCTATATGAAAATTAAAAAACACAATTACTAACATTAAAATGCAAAATATAGAATAAAAACTGATTCAAAATATTAATAAAAACTATAATAGTATCTCACTGATACTAAAATAACACTGATCAGAAAGTATTTAAATATAACGACAAATTGTATTCATATCAACACGTGATTTTTATAATCAAATCATATTATTTTAGACAAATAGGCAAAATATCTATTGTAAGTCGCTTTGGATAAAAGCGTCTGCTAAATGCATATGTAAAATGTAAACGCAAATATAAAATATAATAGTAAGCAACTAAAAAAAAGGCAAATGCTAAATAAACTCCCATTAGCCGCTTCATTGCTTATGAGTCAGTATCACTGTAGGGTGCTTTTATGCGTCCTGTACATAAATAACTCATTTTCCATGATAACTTAACACAAAAATGACTATGAAAGGGTGTGTTATATTTGGCTACGTTTTTAAATTCATAACAAAAGCATTACTTGGCTCTTTAGATGCATTTTCTAGATTTTCTTTAGTTTTGTGTAAGAGGATGCGTGTTATTTTGCAATGTCCCGTGCACTGCTCATTACATTTGAATGAGAGTAGAATACAGTCAAATCATAACATTTTTAAATTTTGTTCTCCTATTAATATTTTGTTAAATAATTTGATTGTATTGATCATTTGGTAATAAAAACTATATTTTTATTTAATAAAAAAAGAAGAGTTTGTCCATGTCCCTTGAATGGTTGTCCACCCTGTCGTATTGGGGACTCTGTATTATTATATTATTTTTTCCAAGTTGAATAAATGTTTCATTGTCCTATTTTGTCATGCTTTGTGTGTTCTGCATTATGTGTCCACCCCGTCATGTGCTGGTCTTGATATTTTACAATAATATTTTAAATAATAAAACATGTGTGGGAGCTCAGCTAATATGTTTCTATAGTACTCGAGTGTGTACACATGACAAAGCGAATGGGAAATTAAAAACACAATTTTTGAGGGTTGAAAGGCACTCTATGGTGATATTGAACCTTATATTTCCATTACATAATTGATTCGTGTAAAAACACAAATATATATATAATTTTGCATCAAAATAAAGCAACAATGTGAATGCTTTTTTTTTTTTTTTGTCCAAATTGAACAACTGGTTTGAATTACTGAAAAAAAAATTATTTTTCCGTTTTGAACGCTTTTCATTATCATGTACTGTTGCATATGAAAAAAATATATTATTCTTGCATTTATATATATATAGATAGATATATTAGTGCTGTCAAACGATTAATTGCGATTATTCCATGGTCTGTCTGAATACTGGATTCTGATTGGCTGGCAGGTATGCAGTAAAACTGTTTAATGCACAGGTAGTTCTCATTTGTAAGTCGCTTTGGATAAAAGCGTCTGCTAAATGACTCAATGTAAATGTAATATACAGTATATATGTCCAGAATTTTTCTTTTTTTAAACAATTGAAATAATATTATTGCAAATGCATAAAGAACTGCATTGTTACCTGCAGAATTGCCGTGTTAAAATCTGTTCACAAAACCAAAGTAAGATCCATAAATAAAGATGACTTACATGTTCACAGAGTTTACAGAAACATGTCAAAAGAACAAGCATGTGTGGAATGATTTAGCATTGAATTTAATATCCTAAAGCTCAACAGCGTGTGTGTGTGTGTGTGTGTGTGTGTACTGGTTTATATATCCTGGTGGGGACTTAAACCTGACTACACACAGACTCATGGGGGCTCGTGTCATGATGGGGACCTAAACTGTGGTCCCCACGGGTACAAAAGCATATATGTCCAGAATTTTTCTTTTTTTAAACAATTGAAATAATATTATTGCAAATGCATAAAGAACTGCATTGTTACCTGCAGAATTGCCACATCTGGTTTTCTGCTATTCTAATGTTTTCTTTCAGCCTTGAGCAGGAAGACAGTGTGAGTCTTCCAAACAAACTCCTGCACTTTGATAACCTCCGTCTGTCTGCCTGTATGAACACACACACACACACACACACACACACACACACAGTCTCACTCTCCTCAATGTGTCACTCTGTCAATATTGACCCACCTGTAGCGTGCCCTTTGACCTCACCTCACCACATCCTCCATCAAACACACAGTCAGGAAGCCACATACAGTATGAACACACACAGATGAACAGACTAACTCAACATATGGACATAGTAGTCAAACGAAGCGGCCTGTTAATTATTTCCCACAATTCTAGCTGGCAGGGAGGCCTATATATCCACATCTGCTGCATCATGCGGCACACGCTATGAAACCAGCCTGCTGTAATCTGACCAGAATAATGCGTAGCATGTGTCGGCGACAGCAGGATCCCGTACGCTCGCCGTGGCCAAATATAATCAGTCTGGGATCGATCCTGTGCTAATGAGGCCTGAACACAAATCGGACTTTTCACTGCCAAGTAATCCTTGAGAAAGTCGCAGCTAATGAGGCTTTTATCACTCGCTCGCGATAGGAAACTACATCAGACTTTGATTTCACAGAGCTGATTAAAGTCAACATGAAATGCATTTTATTTTCATAATCTAACATATTTCCCAGAGAAACGGGATATTTAACCGAATCACACTATAAGCGTGTATTTTAGCTCCACTCACTCTACCTCACATATTTAAAGGAATAGTTCAGCCAAACATGAAAATGTGCTCACACTCAAGCCGTCCAAGATTAGGATGAGTTTGTGTCTTCATCAGATTTGGAGAAATGTAGCATTGCATCACAGTCTCACCAATGGAAGTGAATGGGTGCCGTCAGAATGAGAGTCCAAACAGCTGATAAAAACATCACAATAATCCACAAGTAATCCACAGCACTCTAGTCCATCAGTGAACATCTGGAGAAGACAAAAGCTGAAACACATCCAGCATTAAGACGTGTTTAACGCAAATACAAGTTCATAATCAATAATAACTCTTCCTCCAGTGAGTCAGTGTTCTGGTGTGAATCAGGAGAGAAATCTGCACAGATCAAGCAGCGTTTAAACAGCTCTAAACTAATCTGTGGCTGGATTTTGGTGTGAGAGACAACAGCAGATGCACTTTTTCACTGGAGGAAGCGTTATTATGGATAATAAACTCGTATTTGAGTCAAAATCATCTTAATGCTGGATGTGTTTCAGCTTTTGTCTTCTCCAGATGTTCACTGATGGACTGGAGTGCTGTGGATCACTTGTGGATTATTGTGATGTTTTTATCAGCTGTTTGGACTCTCATTCTGACGGCACCCATTCACTTCCATTGGTGAGCAAGTGATGCAATGCTAATTAATGTGAATTGCATAAATATAAATCGCAGCATGTTTCAGATGATAAAAAACATGACTTTCATAAAACACAGTACATCAGCTTTGATTTCATGCTGACTTTAAACAAATAGTTTAGTCTTGACAGCTATCTTTTTAGCACTTTAACCCTTTAAGACCTGAGGGTAAAATAGGTTTTATTTATTTGACAGTAAAACTGCTATTTTTCAAGTGCATTTTTTTCAGAAAACAAATGGCTTTCAAAAAATGTAAGTCATTGACCATTAATGTTGTTTGGTGAGTTAGTAAACAGAATTTAAATAGACAAAAAAACAAAAAGGAATACATTTTCAGAAAAATAATGATCGAAAGAATCCAACATACCTGAAAATTCAACTAGGCCTATATTACACATATACAAGTCTTTCTGTCACATTGTTTTCATTCAAGAGGCTTTATTGTTCATACACATGCATGCATATACATATGCACCCATACATTCATCACTAGTACAAAAAAAGCATGCGGATTATAGATAATCTATGCTTTGCTTGTATATCTATATAAACAGGCTGACGGGAAACTAGCTGCACAAGCCTCGTGATGAACCAAGCTAAAAGATTCTTGTTATCAACACATAATGCACATAAAGTCAACAAAAACATAATTATGATGAACCCCATTTAGTTTCCGCCATTACAGACACACCTCGCCTTAACAAAACCCCTCATATTCCCTCTGGCCCTGATGTTCATCCCATAAATCCCATCGTTCTGAATGCATCAGCAGTCCTGACGTCTGAAAGATGCTGTTATTCGTACTCGAGGAGTTCAGTCAGTCGACTCTATAAAAGCCTGCCGGACTGTCTGACGTGATTGGTTTAGCTGGACACAAGCAGCGCTCTGTGTTTGAGGCGTTAAATCAACACACACTGGCACGAGGGCCGACTGCCACATACACTCACAGTGAACGCTCCATCTGTTTACAAGAGCGCGCCTGTAATCTCACGCCAAACACGCACATTAACACCATCAGACCAGAGAATGCAACATACAGAACTCAGGGGGAAATCCAAGCGTTTCTGAGCAACGGAAAACCAGCAAAGCTGTTCAAATCTCCTAATAGCCTTGTTGATGCACATTTTCTAAGAAGACTGCTATTACTAACTATTATTTATTATTGCCTTTTTATTATAAAACAAGAAATCGGACATCAACTGAACGGACCAAATAAAGCAGTGGTTCTCAGCCTTTCTGAATCTGTTCTAAAATGACATAAACTGATTAACTAAACTCATTATAATTAAAATAATTAAATGTTAGAGTTCCAGACATGTTTGGAGACATTTCAGGGTTTAACCAATGAACTGACATGACTTTTCCTTTTCTACATAACATTTCTAAAAATAAAAAAAATTGCATATTTTGACAAATACCAAAATGTATGTAATAAACTATGCTCAGAGTTATACAACGTTTCTTTGACTTTTCCAGGTTTTCTTTATTTGTTTGAACTGGTTTTGTCTTAATTTAAAGCATTTTAAGCCATTAAAAGTTTTGTCCACATCAATATTCAAAGTCTGCCTAAAATAACTACTTATTAAAATAATTACGTTTCAGAATTCCAAAAGATTTAGAAGCTTTAGAAAAGTTTTTTTTTTTTTTTACTCACAACTTCTACCTGATAAAATGCTTGATATCTTGATATAACTACAAACAAGTGTATTCATTATAAAAATGCTAAACGTGATACGATTTTATTAATTTCTGTGATTCTTTTCCAGGTCTAGAAATCACACTTTTAAAATTATGTTTAGTTATATATCCAGGTTTTCCGAGACTGTGAGAATACTTGTTCGTCAAAAGAAAATAATTAGCGAATTAAAATTCTAGATAAGAATTAAAATAAGAAAACTCTTGATTGTTGGGGTTATTTTAGATTAATTTAAAAATGTTTGAGTTAGCATTTTAAGTTCGGAAGCAAAATCCTAAAATCATTACATTTCAGAATGATATTCATTTTTCTTTTTTTTTTTAAGTCCAAAGATTTTATTCATTTCCATGACATTTCCAGGTCTACAAATCACTTTTGAAACAAGTCTTCCTCATATTTCCAGGTTTTCCAACAATCCTGGTTCTTGTCTTGTTTGTCCTCATTTTAAGTTGAATCATGTTAAATCACTGGAAGTCTAGTGGGCCTGGTTAAAAACCAAAAGGACTGTATCCAAGAAGAAAACCCCCACTATAGGTGTACTGCAGTACACTAAAACAAGGCTTATTCATCACTAAAAATATCACTGCGTTTACCCTGCAGGTCTGCATGCGCCGCCTCACACCACCACTAGAGAGCGCCACCATCTCAACTACTTCAAGTGTAAGATCATCAAGACTTCACAGACTTTTAAGAACCCGAGCTCAAATCAAAGATCACTTACTGAGCAATAATTAAGCACACATCAATGAACAGAGCCAAGAACAGAGGCTATTGGGCATCGCCTCGATCTCATTTCAACCTCTCAAAGCCTCATGTTGGTGGACGAACACGTCTCCATATGGAAACGGAGTCCTGTTGACATTTGTGCTCCCCTGTGGGGCCCGACCCCTGCCAGCTGGCACCAGAGCAAACGGCTCCATGTCTGCTGTCATAGATATCAGTGAAGATAAACTACCGTACCACGCCAAATCTGATTTCAACTTCCCGTCAGGCTAGAATAAACAGATCGATAACATTCAGCCCGTTTTTCCAGTCCAAACCTTTGGGCCAGCCGTTCATCAGTGGAACAGAAAAGAAGAGATTCTGAAGATTCTTCACGCAGCACAAAAAATCCAAGTCTTCAGAAGTCATAGGATGGATCTGCGTGAGGAACGAACCCACATTGAAGTTCTTTTGCATTTGGATTCATAAACAAATGCAAAAGCAGTTATCTACATGCAATGAAGACTATCAAGTTGCTAAAAATAACATAAAAGCACCACAAACGTTGTTTTAACGTATAGTGATTTATGCACTATATTCCAAGTCTTCAGAAGTCATATGATGGATTTACGTGAGGACCAAACCTACGCTCTTTTGAATTCATAATCAAAAATGGCATGTCTCTGATGTGAAACGCCATTGAATCTCAACGATTCCAGAGCTGCAGTTGAGAAAATTGGTCTGTTTTTCATGCACAAATATCATCATACGAGTTCGAAATATAGCTTATGGACGACTGCTTTGATGGTCACGGTCACCATGAACCAATGAACCGTTTTTGGTTCCCCAAAGAACCTTTCAGTGAACAGTTCTGAAAAGAACCATTATTTTCACAGTGTAAAGTATCTAAAGAACCTTCTACGCAACGGAAAGTTCCATGAATGTTCAAGGTTCTTCATGAATCCGTCAATCCCAGCACTCAATAAAATGACCAGATAGGAGTTTTCACCGTGATGCCACAGAAGAACCATTTTCCACTATAAAGAGCCTTTTGTGCAGTCAGTCAGTGCATGTTATCGGCTCTTCATGGAACCACTGATGCCAATGAAGAACCTTTATTTGTAAGAGCGTCTATTAAAAGCCAGGGATACCGATCAGAGTCGAGAAGTCCAAAGCATGAGGAGCAGAATGGAAAAACTCCTGAGATTAACATCAAACGCTTCTGGTTAAGCTGGAGATGGTAGATAACCCGCAGGTTTCTGGGTTGCAGACCAGTTGTCACTGAAGTGACAGGCACAGCTGAGTCCAAACTCTTGGACACACATGCAAGAAATGCTTTTGTGCACAGTGTCTCCAGCCCTTTCTTAAACAATGCCCTGGATAGCGAGTTTAGAAATAGAGCAGACGCTCCTGGGACACTTTTCCTTGGAGCTGTTCCAGAGTCTCTCCACATTCAAACGCTAAGTCTCTGAATGCGAATATCACAAAAAGCAAAAGATTCAACCACTATATGCATCCAGTATGTCACTTATTAAACGCCACACATCAGAACTTACCCTAATATCTCGACCCCCAAAAAAATCCCCTTTCCAGCACAGATCCTGTTTATTAGCCGAGCAGATCCGCGTTTGCGCTCACTGGCGTCAGTCACTGCTGATCCGGAGCTTTACAGCGCATATCTGAGGTGAAGCACACACACACACACACACGCGCGCGCGCAGAGAGAGAGGAGTGTGTTGGGGAGGTTCGAGTCCCTCCTGCGCGCAATGCGTCCGCGTGCGTCACGTGAAATTCTATGGAACATTTTCTGGATTTGTTTTGTCCCCAGCCTTCACAGAAATATTACACGTGAAAAACACTTTAGGGTTACGATTTCTTTATGTTTTAAAATGAAACAACATGCTATTTGAACAATTACACCTTCTCGAGCCATCAATGTGGCAGTATTTGTTTTTAACGAATTAAACAGAATTCCAAGCGCCACAGAACTGCTCGTCCCCACAGCTATGTGCAGAGGGAAAGTGCTTTATTTCAAGGTCAAAAACAGGGGTTTCTACCATTTAAAATACAATAATGTATTCATAACTATCAAATAATACATGATGTAAATGACATTTAAAAAAAAAAACGAAATGCTGAATAAATATAAAATATATAAAAAAGTAGAGGTCCCCTGGAGTTGTGTCACTTGTGTTACATTTGAACAAAAATATTTTATTTTGAAATAAAATCCTTCACCCTGAAGACCTTTGAAGAAAGGCCCATGATATTTTTGAAAACCGAAACAAATCTTTAGAATCTGCTGTTAACTTTCTTATCCTTGTGGCAAAATTCTATTTTAACAAACAAACGTTTCTTAAGAAAAGACCTACTTTTATAGATTTCTTATGTGAAGTAGAGCATTTAATTAAATCACTAAGAGTAATTAATAACAAAAAAAAGTATTTCTTTTTTGAAGAGCTATGATGAGATCGTTCATGTACCGTGATTAATACTTGTTTTGGTGTTTGTTTGTTTTTTTAAATCCTATTTTCTTTATTTGTTCTGTTCCTGCCTTTTTGATGTTCATAAAAAAGCTATTTAAATGCATCTTTGTCATTGTCAGCTTTTTGTTTTCTTCTCTTCTCTTCCATATGTTCAGATGACATTGGATGTTTTGTTTATATACATTATGTGTAATGTATGCAAAGTTGTATTGCATTATTGTCATCTCTGAATTGTTTGCAATAAAAAAATAAAATAAAATAAAAAGGCCCATGATAAGTCCACTGTCTCTCTCCAGTTATCAGAAATGTTCTCAATGATCTCATGATTTCATATGAAGCTTTTAGTGGAAGTCACTGGTAGCTATGACCTACTTTATTGTTAGGGAATTGTACAGAACTAGAATATGCATGGATTAAACCACTTAATTTAGTGAGTATACATGATTGGCAACATGTGGTTTGATACCTTGCAGCAGACTTTTTGCCAAATGCATTTTTCATGAAAATTGTCACTGGTGTCACCTTCCTTATGGATCAATACATGCACGAATCATTAAGCTGTCATTTATGTATATCCATCGAATAATGTGGTCTAAGTTTAAATGTTCATTTGAAGACATCTCGCCATACCAAAAGTGGACATTTCTGTAGAATGGCATGTGTATGAAATACCCAAAACACAACAGATCATCTTTTCTTTCTTTGTGTGTAGTCCATAAAATATGTATTATTGGTTGGAGGCAAAAATTTAAATCACTGCCCAATTTTGTTAGAAAACATATTATGTTTGGAAAACTGTTAAATTATAAAAAGATAGATTTTTTTTTGTTGGTAAAATGTTGATTGTGGGCGATTTTTTTCTTCATGAATGCAAATGTATGAAGACAAAACCTTATGTTTCTGTTTTTAAAAGAGACTTCGTTTGTGATTTCTTTCCATGTATGGGATATTATGAAAAGTAAGAAGGCCCAGAAACTTATTGGAATACTAAGAGAACTTGATTTATTTCAAGAGGAATGAAGAGACCCCCTTACACTTTGTAAAAAATATTGTTACATTTAAAAAAATAAAAATGTAATTTTTGTTTTTCTCTCTCTCAGAATATATGCAATTGTATTGATACTTCGCATCTGTTTTGTCTGATATGCGCCTTGCTTGATATTTGTTTATTTACATGTATTAGTGCCATTGTAGATGTATATTCTGTTCAATATGTTTTATAAAAATAAGAAATACCCCAAATAGCGTACTACATTTGCTAAACTGTGATGTATTAAATGGTCCGTGCTTATAGTCTATAGTAATTCCATCCGAGCCTATATACTCGTACTATATACTCATTTTCTAATTAATTTTCTGTAGCTATTCATGGAAAACCTGGATGGCTTAGCTAGCATGCTGTATTATGCTAAATGTACAGTATATACAACCAGATACAGCGCACTTCTAGACACGGGCATGAGAACTAGACAAAGTCAATTAGACGTCTTCAGTATCTCAGAGCAAATTACAGACGCTAAAAAGAGGAAACAAACACTACGCTTCAGATCACTTTAGCGGTTTCTCTGAGACAGAAATGTATGAAAGCACACATTAGAAAATACAAACCCGATTCCAAAAAAGTTGGGACACTGTACAAATCGTATGTCTCTTCTTGGGTTTCACAGGAGATCTCACTCAAAACTCAAAGATCAAAGTCAGATCAGAAGATCTCGATACGATCTCAGAAAAACAATCCTGTTTTCTCTCTGAGTGAAGCTGATGTTTTAGAGCCCACTGGCAGATAGTTGTTCTCGTTTCAAGCAAAAACTCTTCAACTCTGACTTTATATGTGCTCGTTTTGCATCTCAAGTAAAGGCACATTGATTTAGGAATGTTTAGATGTTTGCTCTGGAAAACACGACAGAACGACTGCGTCAGAAGATCATTGTGTGGCAGTGTAAGAGGGGTCGAGTGGAGGTTGTGACCCACTGACCGGGGCCTGTATTCACAAAACATTTAATCTCACCCCTAAGAGCGTTCCTAAACACCAGTAAACGTTTTTAGCTAAGAGTTTTCTCTTGAAACCTATTAAAAAAGCTGCTGAGACAAACGTGTACTAAGGAACAGACGGAAGTCTTAAGCTCAGAGTAAGGGGGGTTAACCTCGTTGCTATGGAGGATGTCAGCGTGCTTATTAACTATGCACACAGTGATTGGCTGATAGTCTCTGTCAGAGATTTATTCATAGAAATATTGTAGAGTGCGATATTATGTTGCCATATTCAAATAAAGGTTTTAAAATGAAAAGTGTCAGCTAATTGCCAGCCTCTTACATGTGCGCTTCTCGTAAACAATTAGTGGTTATGCAAATAAACAGCCTTCATATAACCCCTCCTCATAAACAGCATTGGTTTTGTTTGGTTTAATTACAAACTGGACACATGAAAATCTGTTATTTCTTGCCCAGCTGGTTAATGAAAACAAGGATATAATCAAAGGAAAATCTGGAGTTGTGATAACCGCCAAAACCAAAGGCAATACCTTTTTAAAAGCTCATTATCGTCAAATATTTCTAAAACGCTCCGAGGCAGATTGCTGTCAACAGCTATTTTAGGATAGTTTGTGGTTTGATCTTAGGAGTCCTCTTTAATACTCCTAACCTTTCACAGATTTAGGAGCTAGTTTTAGCGCTAAAACACTTTGTGAAATACTCTTAGAGCAAAAATTATGAGTCTTAAATCTAGGACTGACACGACCATTATTTGTAAGATTTTCTCCTAAATCGGCGAGTTATGAGCTACTTTTAGCCTTAAAGCATCAGGTAAGTGAAACCATCTTCAGCCTGTCAATCACACGCTTCAGTCCAGCTTAAATAATTCTGATGTATTTTCAAGAATTCTGCATTTACATCTTGCGATCCATATTCCATGGCAGAAACAAGTTTCCATAGTTTAGGATCCATCTCAGAAAAACATGTCTGGGTCACATTTCAAAATTAAATAAAAAATCTATTGAAAATCAATCAAAAGAAAAATTTTATTTTTTTATTTTTTTGCATTTGAAAAAGAAGCCTATTGTTAGTACCCTTTCAGTGTTTTGCATTCTGACATTATTTTCATGACATTTAACCACATTTCCCTCATACTCTTGACAGGTTCCCTGAGATTAACCCAGCACTCCTTGTACAGGAGGGTCTTTATACTGTCCCGCAGCATTTAAAGCAGCTGTTTAAGGACATCAGGCCATGAGGAATATGCTGTTGTGACTGTCACATGTCATTTGCTGTCTGGACTGTGAATGAAGAAAGAAATGTTTGCTAACCGCCCCAGAAGAATGAATGGCAGTGATCAGTGATCAGAAATAAAATGAGAAAGAAAGTCTAAAACAAACCTTTACGTTCTGTAGGGGGTGCAAACTCTTGACAGCAGTTATATAACTGTTTTTGATTATTTCTACTCCTGGATTGAAGCTCAACATCAAAGATCATCCGCAGCCGTGTTTTGTCCCCAATCAATTCGTTTTGATGCTCTCGAGCGTCAGAAATCTGTCAGAACGGCAAACAGTGATGTACAAACATCAAGTGCATGTAAAGGTCAGTGTTTAAATGCACACAAATTAAGACTCATACTACACTGCAAAAACAATGTGAAGAGTTTATTTGCAAAAACAGATAGCTCAGTTTTTTTAAATGTTAAAAATCATGTTTTTTTATGATATCATGTTTTTATTGTGTTAGTTAGCTGTATTTTTAGTTAATTTTTAACCTAATCAAAATAACCCAACTGCAGTTTGATTGAGATTAATTGGAATGCACAATGAAAAAACATAATTAGTTATCTGTTTTTGCAAATTAACTCTTCATATATATATATATATATATATATATACACACACACACACACACACACACAAACACACCTTTTTTGTTTTATTTTCCAGTACAAATATCTAAACATTCTTAAATCAAGATACAGTTAAGAAGCATGATGACTTAAGATTGGTTTTCTGAAAAAGCACATCAAAATTAAGCTAGTTTTTGCTGAAAACCTGATAAAGATCTGCAAATGGGGCCCAACAAATAATTTTGTTTTCTACTGAATTGCGTTCTAAACGAATTGACAGATTATAAGCATAAACTCACTTAATTTTTGTAGAAAATATGACTTAATATCTAATAAACCTAACAGTTATTTTACTTCTCAAGTAAATGTATCTTGATTTAAGAATGTTTAGATATTTGTACTGGAAAACAAGACAAAAATACACAAACACAACATTTGGTTAAAGACTTTAAATCACATAGTTCTTTTTTTTTTAACCTGAACAGTTTATGACCTTTCAAGATGTTTAGCATAATCAAGTTCAGCGTGTAAAACACTGGACGTTTCTCTTACATTTTAAAGGCTGGACTGAATGTTTTCCAGAAGCTCCAGGTGAGCGGCTCTCGATTCTGCTGGACAAATTTCCACAATCATTGGGGTTGTTCTGGCAGCGAGTTCTGCATTCCCTGCTTTGATCCCGAAGTCTCTCAGATTCCTGACGTGTGGAGAGCGATTCACAGCCGGAGGGGGACGGAAGCGCATTCAGATCCAGACGACACAATACTCCCACTGTGCTGCTGCGTCAGACTCCATCGGTCTGAATCAGTCAACACAACCACACAAGAGCGTTGAGTTAATGGCAGAAAACTCAAGTCTGACTGAATTATGATGTGCTGCACTGCAAAAATCCTATTCTTATTGAGTAATTGCATCTTGTTTTCCAGTTACAACATCTAAAAATACTTATAAACATTATTGCATAAGATATTTAAGACTTGTTTTCATGGATTGCGAATATAACTGTATTTTGTCAGATTTTCTCACTTGATCGCAATGCTGCATGAAGAGCTGGTAAATGTATATTTTTAGATATTTTAACTGCAAAACAAGACACATTAGGAGTAGGATTTCTGGCAGTGAAGCAGTTCATAATTTATTCACACATTAGTTACCTGCCGTTAACGCAACACAACTGGCCTGTTTTCACTGTAATAAACGAGTCAGATTCATATGAACGGACTGAATTCTCACACTCCTCATCTAGCAGTACAAAAAGTGAGTAAATCGGACAAAAAAGAGTTATATTCAAGATGTAATCCATGAAAACAAGTCTGAATGTCTTGCTTCTAAGTAATTTGGCCTTGTTTTGAGTGCTTTTATATAGTTTCAACTGGAAAACAAGACAAAATATTCATTAAGAATACGATTTTTGCATTGCAAAACATTTCAGTTCAGTCACACTTCTGTTTACTGCTATTAATGCAAAAAACATATATAATAATAATAAATCTGTATTTGTGTCTATGCAAATTTAGTTCATAAAAACGCTATGAGAATATTGTTTTGAAATCTTTCTAAAACATTAAAATGCGCAGTTTTCTTGTTGTAATTAGAATGTTATTTAAAGGTTATAAAAACGTTTCTTAAATATGTTACTAATGTTATTTTTACACAAAATATAAGGTTATTTGAACTTTTTGATATTCTAAGAACATTAGATGTGCGGTTTTCTTGTCATGATTAGAACGTTGTTAAAAGATTACAAAAACAGTTTTTCAACATTCTACTGATTAGAACATTATTTGAATGTTACAAAAACGTTTCTTAGAACGTTCATCAAGTACAAATATCTTTATAAGGATGTTCCGAGAATGCTGATCTGAGAACGTTTTCTCTCACCATTACGAGAACGCATAGAACATATTAATAAAGTTATAAGAATGTTCCATAACCATTACTTTAAGAAAGTTTGGTCTAACATTTATATAACTTAAAAAAAACAAAAAAAACATGAGAAAAACGTTTAAAAATGTAACATTTCCAAATTGTTTTCCAGTTAAAACATCACAAAATACTCAGAACAAGGCAGACTGACTTGGACAGAAGATATTCAGACTTGATTTCATGTGTTATATCTTGAATCTGAGAGTATTTTGTCAGGTTTTCTCAGTCATTAGCTGATCAGTTGGCGTTTCCTGTGCGTCTCTGCTGTTGTTCTGCGTCTTTCTCAGACTCGTCTGGTTTTTCTGCCATTAATTCAGAGCGCTGGAGTGAAACCGCGTCCTCCACCTGCCCTAAAGACACCAGACACGCAATCCCAGCAGGCCGCTGGGCTTCCACTGTCTCTTCCTCATTTAAAGTCAACATGAAATCACTTTATAGACCTCTCTGGTCTTAACATGTCTTAAAACACATGCAATGTCTCATTTGAGGCCTAAAAGTTGAAGAGAAAATATAAAACAATAATTCATTTATCCTTATGCGAGGTAAAATGTCAACATGAGTCGTAATAGCCATCACATAATGACTGAAAATATATGGCAACCTGTAAAACGTTGTCACAAATGTGTGTTTATTCCTGCATACCGAGTGTCTTATGCACTTAATGTGTCTAATAATTCAGCAGGGCTTATATGTGATGAATGTTAAAGCTCTAGAACGGCTGAAATGCTTCTTTCAAACATTTTTCTGGCCTCGACGTCTGAAAATAAACAGCGGTGCTTTTGCCTGCAGGATTCTGAGCGTCTCGTGTGTGTGTATGTGTGAAGTCAGTTCTGGGCTGTAACCGAATGTCTGAAACTTAGCTCTGCAGAAGAAAACACCATCAAAAGCTCGGTTCCAGTGTGGAGATTTATCTGACATGAAATAGGGACGGTCGCAGTGTTGCATTCACTCACAAAGCCAAATAACTGGATTTGCTGGAGAGCAGAAAGCCTCGGCTGCATGAACAATGTGCTCTTACATGTGACCTTGGACCACAAAACCAATCATAAAGGTCAGTTTTTTTTAATTGAAGTCATTTGAAAGCTGAATAAATAAGCTTTTCATTGATGTATGGTTTGTTAGGATAGGACAATATTTGGCTGAGATACAGCTATTTATAAAACAAATCTAAATATTAAGAAAATCTCCTTTAAAGTTGTCCAAATGAAGTTCTTAGCAATGCTTATTACCAATCAAAAATTACGTTTTTATATATTTACAGTAGGAAATTTACAAAATATATTCATGGAACATGAACTTTACTTAATATCCTAATGATTTTTGGCATAAAAGAAAAATCGATAATTTTGACCCATACAATGTATTTTTGGCTATTGCTGCAAATATACCTGTGCTGCTTATGACTGCTTTTGTGCTCCATGGTCACATATTATTCTGAGCCGTTTCCTCTGCAGTCGGAGGCCATGATATGACGACATGCATCTCAAAGTGCCTGTGTAACCCAAAGGTTCGTCTGCTGGGACGGATCTGTCCTTGTGTCCGGAGCGGGTCGGAGGATGGAAAAGTGTTTCTCATATAGCCTAAAGGTTCTCCAAAGGAATCAGCACAACTTCTGATGGACCTGAATATATATATATATATACACACACACAGTACGTGCATAATTATTAAGTCACAACTTCTTGCTACTGGGGTTCCTCAAGGCTCAGCGCTGGGACCACTTATTTTCTCTATCTACATGCAATCTTTAGGATCCGTCATTCAGGAGCATGGCTTTTCCTATCATTGCTATGCTGATGACACACACACACTGCCAATCCTAATAATCTATGGCCTGTACCTCTGTCCTCTACTACTTTACTCTCTATTCCAATTGGTCTCTGGAACTGCCAGTCTGCTGTTAACAAAGCAGAATTTATTTCTTCTATTGCTACTCATTCCAGTCTCAACCTCAAGGCCCTAACTGAGACTCGGATCAAACCTGAGGACACTGCCACTCCTGCAGCCCTCTCCACTAATTTCACTTTTTAACATACCCCTTGCACGATTGGGAGGGGTGGAGGTACTGGTCTCCTCATCTCAAATGAATGGAATTTGAATTTGATCTTCAACCATCTCTTACAGGCAACAGTTAATTTAAATCACATGTAATTACTATTACCCACCCTGTTAAAATCCACTTTGTAGTTGTTTTTCGTCCCCCAGGTCAACTGGGCAACTTCTTGGAGGAGTTGGATGTGTTACTTTCAAACTTTCCTGAGGATGGTACTCCTCTGGTACTCTCTCTGCCCCCTGGCTGTCCGATGTTCTCCGTGAACATCGCTCTAAACTCAGGGCTGCAGAGAGGAAATGGCGCAAATCAAAAAACTCTACCGACCTTAGAATATATCAGTCACTACTCTCTTCCTTCTCTGCAAATGTCTCCACTGCTAAAACGACATACTACCACAACAAAATTAACAACTGCTCTGACTCTCGCACACTTTTCAAAACTTTCTCTTCTCTGTCCTCCTCCCCCTCCTTATTCATCAACTCTTACAGCTGATGACTTTGCAATTTTCTTCACAAATAAAACAAGAACCATCAGTGACCAATTCCCCACACCACAAACTGATGATAACTTCATAGCAACAAATACACACTCTCTCTCCTCCTTCTCGCCACTTTTTATCCTTTCCAATCATCCTATACCTGTCCACTTGATCCTATCCCCACTCACCTCCTTCAGGCCATTACTTCTTCAGTCATACCTTCGCTTACTTACATTATCAACACCTCTCTTCACACTGGTACATTTCCCACAGCATTTAAGCCTCTTACAGCTGATGACTTTGCAATTTTCTTCACAAATAAAACAAGAACCATCAGTGACCAATTCCCCACACCACAAACTGATGATAACTTCATAGCAACAAATACACACTCTCCTCCTTCTCGACACTTTTTATCCTTTCCAATCATCCTATACCTGTCCACTTGATCCTATCCCCACTCACCTCCTTCAGGCCATTACTTCTTCAGTCATACCTTCGCTTACTTACATTATCAACACCTCTCTTCACACTGGTACATTTCCCACAGCATTCAAGCAGGCTCGGGTAAGCCCACTGCTTTAAAAAACCCTCTCTAAATCCAGCACTTTTAGAAAACTACAGACCGGTATCCCTTCTTTCGTTCATTGGAAAGACACTTGAGCGAGTTGTGTTCAACCAACTCTCTATGTTTCTTGCACAGAACAACCTCCTGGAAAGCAACCAATCTGGCTTCAAAAGCGGCCACTCAACTGAGACTGCCCTGCTCTCGGTTACTGAAGCCATGAGACTGGCAAGAGCAGCTTCCAAATCCTCAGTACTCATCTTGCTGGATCTGTCTGCTGCTTTTGACACAGTTAACCACCAGATCCTCCTGTCCACCATCAGAAAGATGGACATCTCAGGAACCGCACTCCTGTTGTTCAAGTCTTACCTCTCAGGTAGGTCCTTCAGGGTGTCTTGGAGGGGTGAGGTTTCTAAGCCACAACTTGTTGCTACTGGGGTTCCTCAAGGTTCAGTGCTTGGACCACTTCTCTTCTCCATCTACATGTTGTCATTAGGATCTGTCATTCAGAAGCATGGCTTTTCTTATCACTGCTATGCTGATGACACTCAAATCTACTT
>NW_015506137.1:371681-416892 GCF_001515645.1 Sinocyclocheilus grahami
AAAGACACTTGAGCGAGTTGTGTTCAACCAACTCTCTATGTTTCTTGCACAGAACAACCTCCTGGAAAGCAACCAATCTGGCTTCAAAAGCGGCCACTCAACTGAGACTGCCCTGCTCTCGGTTACTGAAGCCATGAGACTGGCAAGAGCAGCTTCCAAATCCTCAGTACTCATCTTGCTGGATCTGTCTGCTGCTTTTGACACAGTTAACCACCAGATCCTCCTGTCCACCCTCAGAAAGATGGGCATCTCAGGAACCGCACTCCTGTGGTTCAAGTCCAACCTCTCAGATAGGTCCTTCAGGGTGTCTTGGAGGGGTGAGGTTTCTAAGTCACAACTTCTTGCTACTGGGGTTCCTCAAGGCTCAGTGCTTGGACCGCTTCTCTTCACCATTTACATGTCGTCATTAGGATCTGTCATTCAGAAGCATAGCTTTTCCTATCATTGCTATGCTGATGACACTCAACACTACTTCTCATTCCAACCAGATGATTCAACGGTAGCTGCTCACATTGCAGCCTGTCTGAGAGACATTTCTAGCTGGATGAAGGACCATCACCTTCAACTCAACCTTACTAAGACAGAACTGCTTGTGGTTCCAGCAAACCCAGCACTTCATCACAACCTCTCTATACAGCTGGGTTTGTCAACCATAACTCCTTCCAGGACAGCCAGGAACCTTGGAGTTGTGATGGATGATCAGTTAAGCTTCACAGACCATATTGCTACAAAGGCCTGTCCTGCAGGTTTGCCTTATACAACATTAGGAAGATTAGACCCTTCCTAACAAAGCAGACCGCACAACTCCTTGTCCAAGCTTTTGTTCTCTCCAGACTGGACTAGAGATGCCTTCCTGCATGCACTATCAAGCCTCTGCAACTGATCCAGAATGCAGCAACGAGAGTGGTCTTCAATGAGCCAAAAAAAGCTCACGTTACTCCTCTCCTCATCAGGTTACACTGGCTACCAGTAGCCGCTCGCATCAAATTCAAGGTACTGATGCTTGCCTACAAGACCACTACTGGCGCTGCATCAATATACCTAAACTCGCTAGTTCACCTAGACCTAGACCAGCTAGACCTACGCTCCCTCCAGAAGCTTGCGTTCTGCAAGTGAACGACGCCTCGTGGTGCCATCCCAAAGAGGCACAAAATAACTCACTGACCTTTTCCTGGACTTTTCCCAGCTGGTCGAACAACCTGTCGATCTCAATCCGAGCAGCTGAGTCTTTAGACATTTTCAAAAAACAATATTTTTCGCCATCACCTGACCAATTAATACTAGCACTTACCTGTTCGTAAGTCACTTTGGATTAAAGCGTCTGCTAAATGACAATGTAAAATGTAAATTATTAGGCAAGTTGATATTCTGATAATTTTTTTATTAGATTAGTATTTAATCATTTATAAGTTATATATTATTGTCCATAAGGGCTGTCCATGAAGTGAAAAACAGAAAAAGCTGAATTATTAGGCAGGCTTTTACAGATAAAATGAGCCAAAAAAAGAGAGTTAACTCAGACTGAAAGTCAAAAATGATTAAATGCCCATGAGAAACATTCAAAACTAATGCAATACTAGAATTTGCAAAGTTAAGGCATGACCATTGGACAGTGAAACACTCATTGGGTCAGCAGGGTCAGAAAAAAGCAGGTGGAGAAGAAAAGACATGTTAACTGCAAAAGAATTAAGAATGTATGTGAAGAATTAGGTGTGAAACCATCAGGAACCATGTGTGTGTGTGTGTGTGTGTGTGTGTGTGTGTATATATATATATATATATATATATATGTGTGTGTGTGTATATATACAGTGATTATTATTTTTATCTTAAATAAAACTAATAATCAAAATAATGAATGATACATTTCATTATTTTTATTATATCTAATATTAATTATTCATTATTTTGATTATTAGTTTTTGATTTTGATTATCACTGCACACTTACCTTTATTTATTTATGTTGTAAAAATAGTAAAAAAAAAATAAGCTTTTATTGTTTTAAATTAAAAAATTTTTTTTTTAAAGTTTTTATTTTATCCAAGCAAAACATATCAAGCTCCCGGACTCTGAAATACGTGGAGAATGTCCCTCTCCCTCATGTTTGGACCGCAGCTGTTTTAAACATGTTTTACACACGTCTGCACTGTCATTACTGACCTGACGCTCGGGTTATGAAATAAATGCCATAAACATCAGCGTTAAATATACGAGAGGCCACATGCTTCCCCTATTAGAGCGAGAGCCGTCTTGCCCAGATTTACACCGCTTTAGCCGATGAGTGGAAAATGTGTGAGCGACACAGAAAACACTTCAACTGAGCTCCTGATGTTACACACGCTAACACCATCAAAAAAGCATTAAACATACACAGAAACCTGTTCGAAAACAGCCTAATGGCTTTCAAACTGACTGCTTATGACCAGATGTGACCTGACAACAAATAAAACGCGACTCTTGCCTTCTTCGGTCCTCAAACCATCATCTGCATCAAGCTTGCTCTGGTCAATATGCCGTTTGTCTGGGATCTGTTTTAATTCTGCTGCCTGTATTAAGATGCTAATGTGGGACTCGTGTTGCTGCGCTTGATTTCTCTCATTGTCCTGAGAACAGGCAGAAGGGCGACGTTACCCAGCATGCCCGTCATTAACACACTCATGAATCATGCAGAGCAGAAAACCTGAAGGAAAGGGACATCTGGAGGAGCTGAGATAATGATGACTCAGAAAACATAAGTGAGGGTTTGTCACAGAATCAACTGAGAGCAAACAAACTACACATATTCGATATATATTTTAGTTTTTTTTTCTTTTTTAAACAAGATAAATATAACAAGCTACAGGAACCTCCCTTGGGCCCCGAAGAAATGTATATACAATATATAAATATTTGAGATAAACTAAGTTTACATATAAATAATAATTTTGTTAAAAAAACAGAAAATGCATTCATATTTTATATATATATATATTTAAAAAGAATAAACTAAAATACAGTATATTTTATTAAATAAAATATATTAATAAATATTTAATGTTTAAATAATATTTTTTAAATGAAAGCATTAATTTTAAATATTTATATTACATTAATATTTAATATTATTATATAATTAGCAGTGTTTATTATTAATGTTTAATAAAAATTAAAATACATGGTTTAATTTTTATTCAATTAAAAATGTAATAAAATGTATTACAGTTTTATTAAATACTAATCCACCACATATATATATATATAGAAATATAAAATAAATATATACAATATTATACAAATATAAAATGTTAATAATAAATATTACAGTAAAAATGTTATATATTTTTATTTACATTTTAATTAAAATGTTTTTTTTTTTATTATTAATTAAAATTCATTACAATTATCATTAATTACAAATGCATCTTAAGTTTTTTTTTTTAAACACAAGAACACATCCTTAGAAATGCACGAAGAACCCGTCTAGTTATATGAGGCCTCATTAAGACAGACTAATTATCTGCTCATAACATCATCAGCTAGCTGATTGTGAATCTGTGTAGTTTAGCGCATCTCTAAAGACGCTACACGTGAGAATCTGTGGCTGGTGCATCATGGGTAGACACACTACAATCCCTGTGTGTATTGATGACACTTTATTGATTTCATGTAATTCATGAATATAAAAAGGCTAAATAATTTGCCCAGTTATTCACACTGTGATCCATAATCAATACTTTTAATCACATATTGGCATACAACTCCCTCAGGAGCATTTCACGTCTTGATTTCTCGCTCGGCTGATTAGCTTTTAAATTACCTGGAGTGAAAATTTACATTTCTATTTACATTCCTTTTCCGACCACAGGATCGAGTGGAAGAATTTGAATCCATCCATCCATTCTTCCTTCCTTCCTTCCATCCATGAATTATTAAAACATTACTTAAAATACTTATTACTTAAAATAAATTATGTTATTTAATCCATAACATCATTATGGATTAAAAACAATATTTGTATTAATTTTAATTATTATTTAATTAAAAGAAAACATTTAATTATTATTAAAATATTACAATTTCATTAAATATTAATCCACCATCCTGCATTATGTTTTCTCACTAACACTCGTGCAATGCATTCTATAGAAATGTGTTAAATATATTAAATTATAATATAAATATATACTGTATGTATTAAAATAAAGTAATATTATTTATTAATTACCATATTTAAAAAAATGCATTAATTAAAATGATCTTTTATTTATTTAATTTATAAATTATATAATTTTTTAAATTATTTTAATTTAAATTTGTAAAAATTTAAATTTCAATAAACTTGTATTATATATTAGTTTAATGGATTATTATATACAATTAATTATTAAAAAATACATTTATTAAACTAAACATTAATATTGTGAATAAAATTAATGAAATATTTTTATTAAAGATTTTTTAACTTTTAAAAAATATTTTAATAATTTTTATTTTTTGATTTCTGATTATTTAATTTTAATTAACAATAAAAAAAAGAATGTGAAAGTTATAATTAAAAAGAAGCTTTCAAATAAGGAGTGTGGTCTAGGTTGCTAGGTGCTAGTGTTCCAGGAGTCGTGACACTGCCGGCTCCCAGGTGCTGTAGTGAAGGTGTAAATAAACACACCCTGCTCTTAACGTGAGCATCCATCACTGCCGCTTTACAGGGAACAGTTCCTCTCTTCCTCACACAGGGCCATCCATCATGGAGGATACAGTCTGTCAGCAGAATAATAGAGCGGCGATTAAAGTTACACCCGTGTCGGTCGGCGGTGTGTGTTTTCACGCTTTAATACGACCGTCTCTTCCACCTGCCGAAATCAACAGCACGATGTATGAATGAAGGGTCAAGGGTGACCCGGAAACATGACTTCCCTGCAGCTTGATTCCAAACACACCGAGGCTTTGACACTGACACAGTATCGTCTGGAAGCTGAACTGAATTCGCTTCATCGAGACGTTCAGTGAAGAAAATCATTCTGGATCTGAAATAGAAAAAACTAAAATCACACAGAAGATATAGTTGTAGATGGAGATGTTTTTAAAAATTATATTATTTTTTTTATTAATATTATATAATATTAATAATATTATATATATATATATATATATATATATATATAAACACATACAGTATATACATACACATGCACACAACTATTTATATTTTGAATTAATTACATGAACTACTTATATATTTACATTATGAAACAAATTACTTTTTCTGTTTTATTATCTTATATTTAAATATTATATATTTTTAATTTTAATAAACAACTTCTTTCAAATGGCATATTTTACTATATGTCTGCATATGTACGTTTACTTTATACTACATTTATATATTATATATATATTTTTATTTTAATAGACAACAATTTTTTTTCTTTTTTTCTTTTATCATGTGTTTTTAAATGCACATTTAAATACATGTAAAAATATACATACTAATATATATATATATATATATATATTATATATATATATATACAAATGCAATTTATAAATTGCATATTTTATAATATCTGCATATATACATTTATATTTTTCATTTTATTATGTGTATTTAAATGCACATTTAAATATATGTAAAAAAGATATACTATTTTTTGAAGCACCTTAGGGTTTTGTGTGTGAGCGAGTCATTTCTCATGCTTGTCTTCTCACATCCTCATCTGTCCATCCTGACACACAGATCTCCCTCTGATAAGCCATTTGGTGTTTGTCTTCTCGTGCTAGGAGGACATTTGTCCAGTGTTTTGTCTTCACTCAGAGGGACACAAACCCAAGCATCAGACGTCCACACTGAAAACAAACACTTCAGAGTTCAGCAGCTTCACTGCAGTGACTGCGTTTCTTCCGTGGAACGCAAAAGAAGATATTTTGAGAAATGAAACAAACTCCGTCCTGTAAATCTCTCCATTCATTCTATGCTGTTCTAGAAACAGAAACAGCTGGATTCACTGAAATGTGGCGATATGAAGACGATGATAAATGTACACAGGGAGAAGCGAGCAAATAGAGTTAATTGAAGTGTGTGTTAGCTCAGTGCTACAGGTTAGATGACTCAACAGATACGTCACACACACACATGATGGGGTTTGATCGCTGTTAAACACGCTACGGCTCTGAATTACACAAAAACAAACACACATGAGACAATACAGGTGATCTTCTGCTATTCGCTTCAATCCAGAGTGATTTACAGTAGAGAAATATAAGCATAGTTATCTAAAAGAGCTCCTAAAACAAATGTAACCTTCGTTTCTAAATATTAGATGAACAAACTAAACTTAACGAACTCTTGCCTTGGCGACTAAATGAAATTAATAAGTTTAAGTTGATGTAATAAATTAATAAAACTAGCAACCCCCCAGAACACTCTAGGGAACAGCATAGTAACACCCTAGCAACCAATCAGAACACCCTAGAATCTCCTTGGCAACATCCTGGCAAAAACTCTTTGAACCTCATAGCAATGCCCTAGCAACAATCAGAAAACCTTAGAAATTGCATTGCAACATCCCAGAACAACCTAGAAACTCCTTAGCAACATCCTGGCAACAACTCAGAACACCCTAACAAACTCCTAGAACAGTCTAGGAAATGCATAGCAACACCCTAGCAACCAATAAGAACACCATAGAAAATTCTTAGCAACATCATGGAAACATCTCAAAAAAACAATAGGAATGGCTTTAACTTCAAAAACAACGGCTTTAACTTCTTAAACTTATGTAAACATGCAAAAATAAAACAATACACCTTTACTTGGCTAGTTAACTGAAATGAAACAATCAACTGCACATACCTCTGCTGAATTGTGGTCTCACGCTGATGATGTAACATCCAGGTAGGCATGCCCACAGCGGGTTATGATTGGTCGACTGACAGGCTCAACTGTGATTGGCTAAAGAGTATGAGTGTCCCGCGTGGGAGGAGTTCACTGCCAGGAAAGTAAGGAAAGTCTCAAAACACACACACAAATCCAAGGCGATTCACACATTCACAGTCCATGATAAACTCGTGAATTTTAAACATTCAAAATTTTTGTACACAGTTGTACATCTGTGAATCGTGTTTTGCCTTTGTGGAACATATTTTATATATTCTTATTTTGTGCACGTGAATTGGTTTTTGTGAATATATATTTTTTTTCGTGCACGTAAATTTTGTTTCATGCATGTGAATTTGTGTGCATTTTTTTTGCGTGAATTAATATTGAGACTAATCCGCTTCCATAGTAGTAGTGCTGACAGTGTCATGTAAACATGACTGAAGACGCGAAAAGAGGAACAGACTAAATTAATCAGTTGAGTGAGTCATTTACGCTGGAATCGCACCGATTGATTCAAATTCAAGCTTGTGACTTCGATCGTTCAGTTCAAGCAATTCACTAGCAAAAATAAACTGTTCAAAAGTTCATGTTAGAATTTCGACATCGCTAGCGATGATTTTAAAAAGTAGTGATGGGTGAAACAGAGGTTTTCAAAACTCTGAATCAGTTAAACTATTACATCTCAAAATTATTCACTGTTTCGAAGCGCTCGAATCGGATCGCATATCGTGAATCATTTGGTTCAGTTCGGGATTTCAAATAGTGTATCGTAAATCACTTGATTTAGATACGAACAAACTACTTTTTTAAATCATCGCAAGCAATGTTCGCGAATCACTTGATTTAGATTGGAACTTCGCAATCATCTGATTCAGATCGGGACTTCAAATTGCATACCGTGAATCACTTGATTTAGACTCACACATGCTAACACTCAAACAGGTCGTGTCTCAGATCATGTCCGAGGACTGGTTTGTCACAATAGATCTGAAAGACTCATCCTTCCATATCTCCATCCTTCCTCGACAAAGGAAGTTCCTAAGGTTTGCTTTTGGGGGAAAAGCTTACCAATATCAGGTTTTTCCGTTCGGCCTTGCATTCTCACCCCGCACGAAGTGTGTGGATGCTGCTCTGGCTCCTCTGGGACTTCAGGGCATCCGCATACTAAATTATATCGACGATTGGTTGATATTATCTCAATCGGAGCAGATGGTGGTTCAACATCGAGATGTTGTTCTCGCCCATATGAAAGAGCTGGGTTAAGACTAAACACCAAGAAAAGTGTGCTTTCTCCAGTACAGAGAACCACTTATCTGGGTGTGGTATGGGATTCGACCACAATGCAGGCACGTCTGTCTCCTGCTCGGATCGTGTCAATCCTCACTGCAGTCGAATAAGGAGAGTGCTTCACCCCGAGGTGGCGAAGCAGATTTGGAGAGTTTTTGGCCAGGCTCAGGTGGATCTGTTTGTGACTCCCACTGTCCCCTCTGGTTCTCTGTGACTCATTCAGCTCCTCTCGGACTGGACGCTATGGTAGAGACTTGGCCGTGGCTTCGTCTGTACGCCTTTCCCCCCGATCGCTCTGCTCCCAGGAGTTCTGGAGAGAGTGCGCCGGGACGGGGTCCGTCTACTGCTAGTGGCCCCGTTCTGGCCGGGCCGAGTATGGTTCTCGGACCTGGTGTCCCATCTCGATGGCTCTCCATGGGAGATTCCCTTCAGGAGGTACCTCCTCTCTCAGGCGGGGGGCTCCATCTTTCACCCCCGCCCGGAGCTGTGAAAACTGTGGGTGTGGCCCCTGAGGGGGCACAGCTCATAGCTTCTGGTCTCTCAACCGAGGTTGTTGAGAAAATCCTCCAATCCAGAGGTCTCTCAACAAGGAAACTGTACGCCTTGAAGTGGAAGCTTTTCACTTCTTGGTATGGAGACCGCCAGCTTGAACCAGTTAACTGCCTGTTTGGTACAGTGCTGGAGTTCCTGCAGGCCCGTTTCTCCGCAGGGTTGACCCCCTCCACCTTGAAGGTTTAAGTGGCGGTCATTGCTGCTTACCACGCCCCTCTTGGTTGCCAGTCAGTGGGCAGACACCCCCTGGTTACACGTTTCCTCCACGTTGCGCTAAGGCTGAGGCCTCCGGTACGATCTTGTGTCCCTCCTTGGGATTTGGCTGTGGTGCTAGAAGCCCTCTGTAATCCTCCTTTTGAGCCTATTGAGATTTATGATCATCATCTCATTATAAAGACTACCTTCCTTCTGGCGATTTCTTCTCTGAAGAGAGTGGGTGATTTGCAGGCCCTCTCAGTGGTCCCCTCCTATCTAGACTTTGCGCCCAGCTTGGCCAAAGCAATTCTCTACCCTCGATCGGGTTATGTACCTAAAGTCCCCTCCTCTGCACCATGGCCTGTCGTACTACAGGCCTTCTGTACTCCTCCTTTCCGGGACCCTGACCAGCAGACACTTAACTGTTTGTGTCCACACGTACACGTATGTCCACAGAGCTGCCCTGTGGAAGCGGGCGGACCAACTGCTAGTGTGTTATGGTTCCCCGAAGAAGGGTCTTCCAGCATCTAAACAGACCCTCAGCCGGTGGATACTAGATGCCATATGTCTTGCCTATGAGTCCTCTGATCTCCCCTCACCCCTGGTGGTCAAGGCTTGCTCTACTCGAAGTGTTGTGGCCTCCAAGGTATTTTTGTCAGGTGTGTCTATGCAGGACATCTGCAATGCTTGGTGTTTCAACAGTTGGGCTACGCCGCTTACATTCATCAGATTCTATGACCTCAATATTCGATCCGCTCCCGGCTCTTCTGTTCTCTCGCCTTAGTTGTGCTCTTTCACACTAGGCAGGGATTTGAAAGTCTGGCGGTGTGGGCATACTCATTCCCATTTTTATAGTAATAAAAATCATTTACTTCAGTAAAAGAACAGACACTACAATAAAAAACTGAACGCGGCTGCTCAATGCAGCGTGCCGAACAACAGTCGCATCACAGATCAGATTTAATTTATTCAGTGAGGGGAGTGAGTCGAGCTGACTGACAAGAAGAGTGAGGTGAGACGATCACAGATGATTTAGTTTCGAAACGAAATGCGAAAGCGCCTGTTTGGCAATATTTTGGATTTTGAAAAGTCTGTTGACATTTGATTCCGAGTTCAGCTCAGGTAGTGCTCCTGATCCCCCATTAAGCCCAGGGAGGGCTCCAGATTCCCCTGTTAAGCCCAGGGAGGGCTCCAGATTCCCCGTTAAGCCCAGGGAGAGCTCTTCATTCCCCGTTAAGTCCAGGGAGGGCTCCTGTTTCCCCCGTTAAGCCCAGGGAGGGCTCCTGTTTCCCCGTTAAGCCCAGGGAGGGCTCCTGGTCACCCTTTAAGCCCAGGGAGGGCTCTAGGCCCCGAGTACAGCCCCCGTAAATTTCCCCAAGTATCATTTTTGGTGTGGTAAGGCTCCAGCCGTAGAGGCCGAGGCGGGAGCTAGGGCTGCGGCCTCGGAGGCTGCTTTGTCATGGCCTCCTAAACTACCTGCTCCGCCCTGGCCTCCCAAGTCCCCTGCTCCGCCCTGGCGCCCCGAACGGGTACCGGGCCCACTGTCCCGTGTCTGTCCTGAGGGACCTCCAGAGCGTCCACCACATGTCAGACTCTGTTCCGTGTATGTTTTGCTTCGTGACCCAGTTTCTGTTCCCCACGTATTCAGTTAATTTGTCCCAGGTGTTTCCTATGTGGTTTCTATTGATCCCAGGTCTGTCTTGTCATCCCATCATCCTGTTCTGTGTATTTAAAGTGTTCCCAGTCCCAAGTTCTCTGTCCGCTGTTAAACGTCATCCTGAGTTCGTCTCCCTTGGTTCATGGAATTAAAAGTCTTGTTAAAGTATTCTCCAGCATCTCCTCGTTCCTCTCTAGTAAATTGTGACACTCTAATCTTTTTGTATTCTATCTACTTGTTTTCTTTTTATTTATTATTCAATTAACAAAAGCAAAAAAAGGCCTCCAACACTAGGTTGCTCTATTCTTTTTCTATTCTATCGGTTTCCTTTTAATTTATTGTATAATTAAAAAAAACTGGCTACATATACTGCGTTAAGCTAACTGAGACTTGTTATTGCACTTACATATTATTGCTCTTTTGTTGATTTTGATTGTTTCCATTGTCCTTAGTTGTAAGTCGCTTTTGATAAAAGCATCTGCTAAATTACTAAATGTAAATGTCTGTTGTCTGCCGTTATGTCCCCACCAATGCAAAAATCATTCCCTATAACAATAGCAGAATTAATTTTTTTTGCATAATAACAGTTTGTTTCAAGGGAAAACCCAACCTCACATAAAAATAACTAATTAATAAAACTTTTATGTCTATATTTTGGCATTATGAACCGAAGCAAGATCAGCTAAAGTCCTGCATGGATTAAGTCTTCCACACGTGGGCTATAGTGCCCAACTGTAGTAAATAAGTTTATGTAACTAATGATTTTCTCATCAGAAATTATATCCTCCAAACAAACGCAATGGCCAATCAGAGGTGTTTAGGTTGGAATCCATGCACTGACGGCTCCAGTCACTGCTTTTTGTCCAGTGCTGAGTTCTATCATGCTTATAACTTCTTTCTAACAAAGACATTAAGACATTAAGTTTCATTGTGTGGTCACATTCATTGGTTAAAACGGAACTTTGTGAGATCGCGATGAATGAGTGACAGTTTTTAATAAATTTAAAGGCATGCTGTATACGATAATATGTATATATATTTGAAGTCTGACAGAAATCATCTACAGTATGGAAAAGAGGTGCAAGATGCTGCTTGAAAATGTGCTGAATGTTTCACATAGAAAATAACAGCACACAGGTTCGGAATGACAAAATAAGCAATGACGGAATCCACAGCGGGCGGAAACTCTGAAATCTATTAGTTTCTGTGGGCAGATCTTGATATCATTCACAGCTCTGCGTTCACCAATGCAAAAATCATTCCCTATAACAATAGCAGAATTAATTTTTTTTGCATAATAACAGTTTGTTTCAAGGGAAAACCCAACCTCACATAAAAATAACTCATTAATAAAACTTTTATGTCTATATTTTGGCATTATGAACCGAAGCAAGATCAGCTAAAGTCCTGCATGGATTAAGTGCCCAACTGTAGTAAATAAGTTTATGTAACTAATGATTTTCTCATCAGAAATTATATCCTCCAAACAAACGCAATGGCCAATCAGGAGGTGTTTAGGTTGGAATCCATGCACTGACGGCTCCAGTCACCGCTTTTTGTCCAGTGCTGAGTTCTATCATGCTTATAACTTCTTTCTAACAAAGACATTAAGACATTAAGTTTCATTGTGTGGTCACATTCATTGGTTAAAACGGAACTTTGTGAGATCGCGATGAATGAGTGACAGTTTTTAATAAATTTAAAGGCATGCTGTATACGATAATATGTATATATATTTGAAGTCTGACAGAAATCATCTACAGTATGGAAAAGAGGTGCAAGATGCTGCTTGAAAATGTGCTGAATGTTTCACATAGAAAATAACAGCACACAGGTTCGGAATGACAAAATAAGCAATGACGGAATCCACAGCGGGCGGAAACTCTGAAATCTATTAGTTTCTGTGGGCAGATCTTGATATCATTCACAGCTCTGCGTGCAGCGGATATTTAATCTGTCCTGTCAGAGCGAGGATGGAGGTACCAGCACTTTGTTGTGGAATGAAACACCTCCATCCCTCCGTCAGTCTCACATTACTCACAGATGCTCAACAAGAGCCGCATTCAGAGAACAAACGTGTGCCGACCACTGCAACATCAAATCATAAACACAATCAGATCGGATCTGTCCTGTCGGCCCATATTTGTCTAGTTTATGTGATGATTCCTCGCAGATCATCAGTGACTAACACTCATGAAAATGCATGAGATCAGCTGAAGCATCAGGAAGTCATCTTGGAGTTTTTGTTCTCCTCGGTTACAGGGTTTTGATTGACAGCTACTCCCTCCTTGCCTTCTGACCTACATCTCAAGATGGAAAAATGTCTGTTCCTCATTTTAGATGTTACCTTTCGTTTAAAGAGCAAAAGCAGAGGCTCAGTGTAAAAGGTTTGAGACGTGCCAATGAGAATAAAAGGTGCTATGAATGTCCTAAAACTGTCTAAACAACCACCCAGAACACCTAACAGCTACATAACATAAAACTATAGGAACTGCATAGCAAATACCTTAGTAACCAATCATAACACTATAGAAAGCACTTGAACTCTTAACTCATTTAAGTTTCATTTGTCGCCTTTGGTTTGTGATTTGTAAACGTCAGGGTTCAAAGCCACATGAACCCTGGGACTGGCGGGGTCAAAGGTCCCGCTCTGAGGGCAGCAGAAATCAGAGACATTTAACAGCTCAATCAGACAGTTTGACCTCCATGCTTTACCTCAAGTGAGATTACAAACTTCTTTTCATGGTACTCCGACATACTTCAGAAATACCAAGGTACACTGTCAAAAAGAAAAAATATATATAATGATAATACATGATAATACAATGGTACAAAAATGTCCAAAAGAACCATGATGTTACTATGGTACTTTATTTTGTGAGAGATAAATATTACTACTACTACTACTACTAATAATAATAATAATACACCAAACACAAAACATTACAGAGGTTAAATAAACAATAAAATGCAAATGTTTACTGATAAAAATAATTTAAAAAAATATAAAACCAGTTTTAATTAATTTCTTAAAATAGCCCAGTGTAGGTGCATTTCTATTCCAATATTTACTAATTAAAATTGTAATGTGAGCCTTTTTTTTATCATGCATTAGATTAGTAGACACTATCATTTAAATCATTTAAATTTCTTTCTTTAATGATCTCACTAACTCTTCCACGTGTGTGAGTGTTTTTCAGCGGCTGTAGATCTGTGATGAATGCTGTGCATAAACCTGTCACTAAAAGAGTCATTTTCATTTAAAGGGTGACGACCAAAACACAATGATCTCAGTGCGATTCTGTGATGCACGCGTTAACCCCGGGGTACAGCGAACATTACATTTGCCCTTCATGAGTGCAGTAATTACCCAGTCACCCCTGGGGCGCCGCGCATCTTCAACCCACCTTCAGAATGACACTCAAACAACTAAATGATCTACACACTTTTCAGAAACAAATCCTCTCGGTGTTAAAGGTTGAACATTTTCTCTGAAATGAGCACAAACACATTTTATGTCACAAAGCGTCGTTCCGAACATGCTGTGTCTTTTGAAGAACACTGAATCTTGACATTTTAAAGCCTAAATGTGAAGAATGTTCCTCATGTGCCGAGGCTGTTCTCGCATTCCACTTTACAAAGTTCGAATAAAAATCCCTCAGACTTGGTCGATATTCAAGAAGGTGATTTGCACAGGTTTATGCCGATAAGAAACTGCCTAGTAACACCCTAGCAACCACTCAGAACACCTTAGCAACTTCCTAGCAACATGGACAAACACCACTTAAATGTTCTTAAGAAACCGTAAAAACTGAGTTTGATATAATAAAATATTATTCTTAATGGACAACCATTATCTTAATGATTGGCAGCCTAATTAAACACTTAGAGAAGACTGAAAATAATGTATATATATATTTAATAATTTAATTAAAGTTGTCCTAAGACAAGAACGGGTATTGTTTTGGTTTTAGGACAACTTTGATGAAAGGTTTTGATCCACTTCAAATGTTGACTACTGTATATACACACACACACACAAACACACACTAAAAAACACACACACACACACACACACTCACACACACACCCACACCCACACACACACACACCCCCACACACACACACTCCCACTCCTACACACACACACACACTCCTACACACTCATACACACTCACACTCCTACACACTCACTCCTACACACTCACACTCATACACACTCACACTCCTACACACACACACACTCACAACACACACACACACTCACACACACTCACACAAACACTCACACACACTCACACAAACACTCACACACACTCTCTCACACACACACACACACACACACACAGGTTTGTTTTTGTGAAAAGTGGGGACTCTCCATAGGTGTAATGGTTTTTATACTGTACAGACCGTATATTCTATTGCCCTACACCAACCCTACCCCTAAACCTACCCCTCACAGGAGACTTTCTGCTATTTCAGATTTTCAATACACTCCATTCTGTGTGATTTATAAGCGTTTTGAAAAGTGGGGACATGGGGTAATGTCCTGAAAAGTCACCTTCTCCTTGTAATACCTGTCATACCTTTGTCATTATACACATTTATGTCCTCATTTGTCACAAAAATGCGTACACACACACACACACACACACACACTCTCTCACACACACACACACACACACACTCTCTCACACACACACACACACACACACTCTCTCACACACACACACACACACACACTCTCTCACACACACACACACACACACACTCTCTCACACACACACACACACACACACTCTCACACACATATTTGAAACTTATTTTATGTACATTTTATCCAGCTTCACTTTCTTTTTAGATTTAATACTAAAATGACTCAAACGTAAGAACAACTAAAAATAATATAAAAAATAAGTAAAATTACAATGAAAACAGAAAATATAAAAAAATAAAATATATATCAACAAAAACTATAATAGTATATCAATGAAACAAAATCAACATGGTAAATACTTAAAATCTTAATTTCTGTCATTACAGGTCAAAGGTTTAATGCTCATAGTCGTAATGAAGCTCTAAATCAAAATGAAGGAAATACGTAAGCTGGGAAGACAAACAACAACATTACTATCAAATACTTTAGATACATCCACCTCTAACTCACGTTTTGTAAAAACATGTTTACTGTTCTCGGTCTCTTCCAGTCTAAGCGTGTGGTTCTTGACCAGAATAAGCCGCACTTTATGTTGACAGTCAAAAACGAGACTAGATTGAAGAAGTCAGAGAATGAGCTGCTGTTGTTTCTCTCACTATTCCGCCGTCTTTACCGATCAAACAATAAAACTCACAAAACACACTTTACTCGGAGCACAGAGTGTGTTCAAGACATTTCACACGCACCGCTCGCTCATCGACACACAACTAACAAACTTACTCAATAGTAAACAGTCCCAGATGAACATGTTCATGCTCTTTCAAACCTCATTTGAGTTCTCAGTTATATTTCATTACAGTATCAACTTTGTCTCAGACTTCTCTTCTAAATCTCCTGTGGAGAAATAAACACAGGCCCATATGAGCCACTGGCCGTCGTTCAATAAGAGTGTAGAGCTATAAAACGAATGTGAATCAGCTCAGGTCATCTGATGAGAAATATATGAGTTCATATTGAGATCTCGGAGCGGTTTCTGAGAAGCTGAGACTTTCGGTCTACATTTAACCCTCTGGTGTTGCTTGCATGGCTTTTTTTTTATTTGTAGTACTTTTTTATATAATATTTTGTATTTTTAGGGGATTTTATGGTACTACATCATATTTATGTAATAGTTATGATAAATGTATTACCTGTTAAAACACTTTTTGAGCAATAGACCTGAAAATGAAATTCCCAATGCTGGTAAATCTTAAAATACTTTGGTGCACAGACTTAAGTTTGTTCTCTTTTTAAAGAAGACACTAGGTAGAAAAAGTTTAAAAAGCAAGTTTATTGTTGTGAAAAATGCACAAAGATACTATTTTACATTTTTATATGAAATATATACTTTCCAAAAAGTGTTTTACTCTACAACTGCAAGAAAATGAAAGCCATAAATCTAAACAAGTTCCGAATTTGAAGTTGATATCACAAAACAAGAGATTTTATTTGGGCGCAGTATCAAACGTTTCCACCTTTTCAAATCATCTCCATGTTTTTTTTCTTCTTTGTGTTCACATTGCAAGTGCCAAACCCTTTACCAAGTTTCGTACCATTCTGATGGAGTAAAATATGTTTAAAAACCAAAACGTAACATTTTTCCCGTCAAAAATGACCGATCAGCACCAGAGGGTTAATGCCGCTGTAGAATCATTCGAAACATTAATGAGATCTCACCGGTACAGTGTGTCCTGTGTTTACTGCTCTGCGGTCTGTATATTTCCCTCATTCAGTGTTGACAGAGAGCATTCTGGGAAGGCTTTAATGGCCACATGACTTGATGGATGTGTGTTTCGATGGCCCTGCATCTCCTGGAAGAATGACTCCATGCATCATGGTAATTGAGTCCGTCAAGACTCTGACTGCTGACGATTAAACGCTAAAAGCCCCGTAAATGAGCTGCTTCTGGGAAACACAGACACTGTTTAGTTACTGCTGAGGATCAATTAGCCGCCACTAATGAAATAATCAGACCGAACTGGGTCTTAACCAGCACAAAAACTCACTCATACTTAGTATACGGGTAGTTGTTCTAAACAGCATATAATTAACATGCATAAGATTTTTCTAAAGTTTTGATCTGACTGTAAAATGCAACAGTTGGATTTATCTTTCTGGTCTTTGAGGTCTCAGTTTCTCTGTCAAAATATAAATAACAACTGTCCTCTGTACCAGGACTATAGGAAGTCAATGGTACATCCAGGTCGTGAATGTGGGCAACTGTAGCATGTTGAATGAGAAACCACAAACCTCATAGCAACACCCTAACAACCAGTCAAAATACCTTTGAAACTACATAGCAACACCCTAGCAACCAGTCAAAACATATTTGAAACCACATAACAACTCCCTAGCAACTAGTCAAAACATCTTTGAAACTACATAGCAACACCCTAACAACCAGTCAAAATACCTTTGAAACTACATAGCAACACCCTAGCAACCAGTCAAAACATATTTGAAACCACATAACAACTCCCTAGCAACTAGTCAAAACATCTTTGAAACTACATAGCAACACCCTAACAACCAGTCAAAATACCTTTGAAACTACATAGCAACACCCTAGCAACCAGTCAAAACATATTTGAAACCACATAACAACTCCCTAGCAACTAGTCAAAACATCTTTGAAACTACATAGCAACACCCTAACAACCAGTCAAAATACCTTTGAAACTACATAGCAACACCCTAGCAACCAGTCAAAACATATTTGAAACCACATAACAACTCCCTAGCAACTAGTCAAAACATCTTTGAAACTACATAGCAACACCCTAACAACCAGTCAAAATACCTTTGAAACTACATAGCAACACCCTAGCAACCAGTCAAAACATATTTGAAACCACATAACAACTCCCTAGCAACTAGTCAAAACATCTTTGAAACTACATAGCAACACCCTAACAACCAGTCAAAACTTCTTAGAAACCACTTAGCAACATCCTAGTGACCAGTCAAAACACAATAGAAACCACCAAAATACCATAGCAACCACATAGCAAAAACCTAACAACCAGTTCAAAACATCTTTGAAACCACATAGCAACACCGTAAGAATTAGGGGTGTGCGATATTGACAAAAAATAATATCTCAATATTTTCTTGGATTTTATCGATAACGATAATTAAATGAATTTGTTATTGTGCTGCTATCTTAAGGACTACCTTGGACAGCTGACTCCTAAAGTTTTTTTTATTCATATTCTGTGTGGTAGTCAGTTCACACTGATATAAATGAATCTTTTCCAATAAGTTTAAATTGATTTTTATCTTTTTATGGGCATTTTTACCTTTATAAAGCCATTTTTCTAAAAGCGTGCATTATCTTTTGAGTCAAATTATTACATTTAATCAGTGAATTAGAATAATAAGACATTTGGGCTGTTACCAAGCAAATTCAATCAGTATCAATAAAATTAATCTTTGCAATGCAGAGGAAACAGAAGCTGCATCTGAAGAGGCATTTAGATGTGTTTACACACTACTGTTTAATGCAGGATATGAATGCATTTAACCTGCTGTTACAAATGCATAAATAATGTTTTTATATATGAAACATAAAACGTTGGATATTGTTATTCAAAATTATTTAAATAATAAAAATAAATGTTAAATGTAAAATTAAAACCGCCAGTAGGTGGCAGCAAGTCACTGTGAATAAGTGAGTCATTGCGATTGAACCGAATCATTTAAACGGTTGATTGATTCATGAATGAAGCACCGTCATGTTGCTCAGATGCAAAACAGCGCTGTGGCTGTGTTTGGAATTATTTTTGTTGTCTAAATAGCGCAAAACAGGCAATATGGCGGCTAAAACTAGTCAAGTGTCTTAATTAACTTCTTGTTTTTTGAACTGTTGTAAAAAAAAAAAAATCAATATTACGTAATGTGTGCGTGCTCTCTGTAGGGGTGTTTTGAATGTTTTTTGCAAAATACTTGATAATGTCAAATCACACATTGTTAAAATAACAATTATGGTATTATCACAGACGATATATATTGCACACCCCTACTAAGAATCAGTCAAAACATCTTTGAAACCACATAGCAACACCTTAAAAACCAGACAAAAAACATAAGCAACCACATAGCAACAGCCTAGCAACCACCAAAACACATTAGCAACCATATAGCAACATCCTAGCAATCAGTCAATGCATCTTTGCAACCACATAGCAACACCCTAAAAAACAGTCAAAACACATTAGCAACCACACAGCAACACCCTATCAACCACCAAAACACATTAGCAACCGTATAGCAAAACCCTAGCAACCAGTCAATGCATCTTTGCAACCACATAGCAAACCCTAAAAAAACAGTCAAAGCACATT
This sequence comes from Sinocyclocheilus grahami, assembly GCF_001515645.1. Lineage (NCBI taxonomy): Eukaryota > Metazoa > Chordata > Actinopteri > Cypriniformes > Cyprinidae > Sinocyclocheilus > Sinocyclocheilus grahami. Next base: position 391,270 of record NW_015506137.1, read on the forward strand.
TGGAGCCACATAGCAACACCCTAGCAACCAATCAAAATATTGCTGCAACCACCAGAACACCCTAGCAACCACATAGCAACACCCTAACAACCAGTCAAAACACATTAGCAACCACATAGCAACACCCTAGCAACCAGTCAATACATCTTTGCAACCACATAACAAACCTTAAAAAACAGTCAAAGCACATTTGCAGCCACATAGCAACACCCTAGCAACCACCAAAACACCCTAACAACCAATCAAATTTTATTACAACCACATAGCAACACCCTAACAACTAGTCAAAACACATTTGCAGCCACCAGCACCAAAAACTCACTCATACTCAGCATACGGGTCGTTGTGCTTAACTTTAGCGTATGATTAACATGCATTTTTTCAACAAACTAAAGTTTGGACCTGAATGTAAAATGTAACAGTATATGAGCTTTATCTTTCTGGTCTTCCTAGTCTCAGTTTCTCTGTTAAAATATACATATTCACCCCCTGCTGGACAATAATAACCCGACTGTGTTCAGTGTGGGTCTGTATGAAGTCACCGACACGTCCAGGTCAGGGAGCGCAGCGGTAGTGAACGTGTGCTGAATGAACGCCCTGTTCACCAGACTTCCCTCTGAATAAACGTTTACACAAGTCCACGTGAGGATTTATGAAGGCCTGCTTATTATTTATTTTCTTTAAGGAAGGAAAGAAAAGAAACACGATACATCTTCCAGACTGATTAACCTTAAAACTGCAGGTTAACAGCTTTATGAGCAATCAAATGTATATTTGAGCATGGGGAGAGAACTGGAAATGGACACATAGGGCGAGATTATTGCCTGAAATTAAGAGTCTAGACACTTATTATAACTCTAGTGTACATCATAAAACAAACACTGTGTGTTATTGAGTCACTTTCCTCTGTGCTCAGATATGGATGTTAAACATGGTCGGGTTAAAAAAAATAAAAAAAAATGAAACTTCTTTAATATCTCGGATGTTTCTCATAGACAGCAATGAGACCAAATGGAGAAACAGAGTCTCTAGATGTTTTTATTTCTCACACACTCTATCTCTGTAAATACAGCAGTGGATAAGCCAAATGTGTCTGCCTGCGTTTTGCTCTCTGGCCTTATAAGGACTTGGGGTGATGTGGCGTCGTGGAGATCTGATCTACAACAGCAAATGGAAAACAGTTGCTAATTCTGAACTAACCAGGAGAACAGAGACCTGACCTTCAGTCAACAGACTTCAAAATTATCCCTGCTGTACTAGCACCACATAATAAAACGTGTGCAACCTGTCAAAACACCCAAGCTACCACACAGCAACACCCTAGCATCCACATAGCAACACTCTAGCAACCAGTCAAAACACCCAAGCTACCACACAGCAACACCCTAGCATCCACATAGCAACACTCTAGCAACCAGTCAAATCACCCAAGCTACCAAACAGCAACACCCTAGCATCCACGTAGCAACACTCTAGCAACCAGTCAAATCACCCAAGCTACCAAACAGCAACACCCTAGCAACCAATCAAAACACCCAAGTTACCACACAACAACACCCTAGCAACCAGTCAAATCACCCAAGCTACCAAACAGCAACACCCTAGCAACCAATCAAAACACCCAAGTTACCACACAACAACACCCTAGCAACCAGTCAAATCACCCAAGCTACCAAACAGCAACACTCTAGCAACCAATCAAAACACCCAAGCTACCACACAGCAACACCCTAGCATCCACATAGCAACACCCTAGCAACCAGTCAAAACACCCAAGCTACCACACAGCAACAGCCTAGCATCCACATAGCAACACCCTAGCAACCAGTCAAATCATCCAAGCTACCAAACAGCAACACCCTAGCAACCAATCAAAACACCCATGCTACCACACAGCAACACCCTAGCATCCACATAGCAACACCCTAGCAACCAGTCAAAACAACCAAGCTACCACACAGCAACACTCTAGCATCCACATAGCAACACCCTAGCAACCACTCAAATCACCCAAGCTACCATACAGAAACACCCTAGCAACCACAAAGCAAGGCCCTAGCAACCAGTCATAACAGATTTATAACAACCATAATGCTCTTGCAACCAGTCAACACACATTTGCAACTACCAGAACACCCTAGCAACCACATAACAACACCATAGCAATCAGTTAAACACCTTTGCAACCACCAGAACACCCAAGTAACCACACAGCAACACCCTAGCAATCACATATCAAAGCCCTAGCAACCAGTCAAACGCCTTTGCAATCACATAGCAAAACTTGCAAACACATAGCAGCGCCCTAGCAACCACATAGCAACACTCTAGCAACCAGTCAAAACAGGTTTAAACCAGTCAACACGCATTTGCAACTACCAGAACACCCAAGCAACCACATAACACTATAGCAATCAGTTAAACACCTTTACAACCACCAGAACACTCTAGCAACCTCATAGCAACACCCTAGCAACCAGTCAGTGCAACTACCAGAACACCCAAGCAAACACATAACACTATAGCAATCAGTTAAACACCTTTACAACCACCAGAACACTCTAGCAACCTCATAGCAACACCCTAGCAACCAGTCAGTGCAACTACCAGAACACCCAAGCAACCACATAACACTATAGCAATCAGAACAGCCTAGAAACCACCTACCAATGGCCTAGCATACAATTAGAACTCATTAGCAACCACATAGACATACCCTGGCAACCAGTGGGAATACCTTAAGATTGTAGTAAAGAGTTTTTATATATAAACTATATTAGCTGTTGATGCTAGTGAAATAAGGGCCTTATATGTATAAATTATACATGTATGATTCTGCAGAAATTTTCCAGAAAAATGTTTTTTTTTGTTTTCTTTTTACAGATTTTCTGTATAATAATTACAATAGAATAATTAATTAATAATTATCTGTATTGTAAATAATGATTATTATTTCAAATAATTTAAGAATTATATATATATATATATATATATATACCTGTTACATCAGGACCTTTCCTGTCTTCATTAAAACACTCGGCCTATCAGAAAGCTCAATGCACAGCTGCATTGTATTTCTACACCAATGATATTTGACAGTGGACGGTGCTAATAGCATGACACAGCAGCAATATAAACTCATACCAACACTGAGTTTATTATTCATTCGCTTTAGTGCTGACTGGTTAGTTCTCAGTGTGGATGTTTTGATGCTTTCACTGTCAAATATCAAAGAGATAAAGTGCAAACCTGGAGCTACACATCTCGTCCTTGACTTCACATCAGCCGCTGTCGTTCTTCATGGCAGATTTCATCTCGACTTAATGAGCCTCAGCTAAACAATACACATAATTTATGTTCTTGTTTAGACATATTTTGCTCACCACAGCAAAAACTGCAGTAAAGTGACAGAAAATGAGCCACAGATGTGCTGAATCTTCACAATATCTCCACACATCTGCTACCACAGAGACAATAGATATTGAGATATTTATACATACATATATACATATAGATACAGATATATAGATAGATCAAAAGTAAGAGTAAAGACATTTATAATGTTACAAAAGTTTCAAATTAATGCTGTTCTTTTGAGCTTTCTATTCATCTGTGAATCCTGAAAAATGAAATGTATCAGTTTCCACAAACATATTGTGCAGCACAACTGTTTTCATCATTGATAATAATCAGAAATGTTTCTTGAGCAGCAGATCAGCATATTATACTGATTTCTGAAGATCATGTGACACTGAAGACTGGAGGAATGATGCTGGAAATACAGCTGCGCATCACAGAAATACATTACAGCTTAACAGATATTCACATAGAACACACTTATTTTAAATTGTAATGATTTTTCCTGTATTTTTGATCAAATAAATGCAGCCTTGGCAAGCAGATTATTATTTTTTGAAGCAGCAGAAGAATATAATTATATTTATATTTCATTTTTTAACTTTATAAATATTATAGAATTTTTAGTATTTTTAGTATTACAACATTTTTTAATTAGTTTAAAAAAGAAAATATTTTTACATTTTTATTTTATCTGGTTTTAATATTTTATTTATTGTTTTTAACTAAGTTTTAGTAATTTTGTTGTTTGTCATTTTAGTAGTTTTTACTATTTTTAAATGTATATACTGTATATATATACATATAAAAAAATTAAAAAAGAGAGCAAAAACTATATAACTGTCTATCTACTTTTTAAAATTATTATTATTATTTTCGGTTTTAGTTATTTTAGTGCAACAAGTTCAACTAAATAAAAAAAAGTACTTTGTTTTATTTTTACTTTATTTCATTTAAAGTTTGTCAAAAGCCCAAAAAGGTTTTTTTTTTTTTTTTACTGTATATATATACATATAAAAAAATTAAAAAAGAGAGCAAAAACTATATAACTGTCTATATACTTTTTAAAATTATTATTATTATTTTCGGTTTTAGTTATTTTAGTGCAACAAGTTCAACTAAATAAAAAAAAGTACTTTGTTCTATTTTTACTTTATTTCATTTAAAGTTTATGTCAAAAGCCCAAAAAGGTTTTTTTTAATTTTTTTTTTAGTATTAGTTAAAGATAATGCCCCTGTCCTGTGTGAGATCTCATCTGTGTATGATGAAGCGCAGCAGGTCCCGCTGTGTTCGGTGTCCCGGAGCAGCTTCACGACAGCTGGCCCTCGAAGCGCTGAGTGTGACTCCCTCAGGTCTGCTCTCAGCGTGAGGGTCTTTCTGCTGTTTAAAGCCCCTTAATCCCCATCAGATTAACCCGTGGGGGGAAAACAACCCGATGCTCTCTATTTACACGACATACGGCCTCCTAACCCCCAAAAAACGCCCCTGAAGGCAACCTCTCAGATCTTTGTAGAAACCATCTTTTCATAACATGTTTATGGCAGCCCTGTTGACCTCCAAACTGGCTTTAAATAGAAATATTTAACTAGCTGTTTACCAAGAACCAATAAAAACACCTTTTTTAATGTCAGCTACACTCAAATCAATCAATAAATGGTGTAGGATTTACTTTCAATTTTGATTTTGCTAATAAATTTAACCAATAAATTCCAAGTCACACATTCTTGTAAAACATACTCCAATAATATTCAAAAAAACTTTTTTTTTACAGTGTATGTGCACTGCAAAAATCATTATTAAGCAACATTTTTGCCTTGTTGTCCATTAAAAATATCTAAAGCCTTAACATCTAAAGCAAACTTTATACTTTTTATAAAGGGAAAAATCTGTAGAATTATGTGGAATGAATTACAATTTGGTAAAGTTGTAGTAAACAGCTGAGACTACTAGATTAAAACCAAGATTTAGATCAAAGCATGATCAAGTAGGACCAGTAGTCACGGAGTCACCAGCCACACACTCGAACAGACTTCTAATTGGCACCACCTGCAATCACTTACCTGCACCGCTTATAAGGACGTTCTGCTCATGCACTCATCGGTTGGTCTCAAGGTTACAAGCTCCTCTGTAGATCATCACTTACCTCCTGGATCCATGAGCCTTATGTGCTGAACTTACCTGTTTATTCGCCTGATGGAATTACCTATTGCAATTACCTGATTGAACTTTTGAGTTTCGTTTGGACAGTTCTGGAAGAGGAATTGAGAGAGTTTACTACTTCATTTAAGTGAGCTTCCTGTGACTGTTTATGTTCCTGCTTACCTGTTTGTGTTGGAATCCTGCATATCATAATAAAAGAAGCTCAATTACCTCATACTCAACTTGTCCAGCTTGGTCCTACTGTGACAGAAGACCAGCCCTTAACCGAAAGGAAAATGGAGGTTCAGGATCCAGACACTTCTCACCCCTTCGCTGAACTGGTACAATCACTCCGTTCCTCCCTTCTATCACCTCCAGTCACTTCGTCTGCTTCCGCATGTCCCATGGCCAAACCTGCTACTTACTCTGGTGAGGCGTCTGAGTGCAGGGGCTTCCTTCTCCAATGTTTCCTGTATTTTGAAATGCAACCTCAACAATTTGTGCGCAAAGATCACTTTTATCATCTCCTTGCTGTCGGGACGAGCACTCCAATAGGCAAGATCCATCTGGGACTCTCAAAGTCCAAACACACGCTCCCTTGATGCATCTGTAACCCATTTAAAAGAAGTGTTTGGCACCACAGCTTCATCGATCTCCGTCCATGACTAACTTTTCAGATTATGGCAAGCGGATATGTCCATACACCGTGATGTTCCGAACGCTCGCTGCTACCAGCGGATGGATCAAAACAGCTCTCCTCTCTGCATTTCATTGTGGTTTAAGTCCTTCACTTTGTGAACAAATGGTCATTTATGGGGATAAAGTGGAAATGGAGAATTTCCTGCAAAAATCCCAGCACGTCTCTCAACACTTAACTACTTGCCATGCTGAGGAATCTTCGCCACCAGCCACCGTCTCCCCAACACCAGAACCCATGTAAATGGATCGCTACCATCTATCCAAGATGGAATGGCTTCGTCGAGAAGCTTTGTTGTCTACTGGCCTGCCCAGTACGCCCTTCACGCCCAACGGTGAGTACTGTCCATATTAACCCCAATGTGTTAAATCTGCCTCACACTGATGCTCTCCTTATCCACTCCAACAAGTCCTTTCCAGCCAAAGTCCTCATTCATCTCCTTGCGCTTCCTCGTCCAAGTTCATCTTCCATGGCACAGGAACGTGACTCAATATCAAATGACCACCATCCATGGAAAACAGTTGGGCAAGGGCTTGGTAAGTCACTGCACCCCAGGTGTCTCACTTCGAACTTGAAAACTGCCTTCATAACTCCATCTGGTCACTATGAATACCAGGTAATTCCGTATGTACTCTCCAACTCACCTTCAGTCTTCCAAAACTTCATGAATAAAATCTTCCGGGACATGCTCAATGAGTTTGTCATCATTTACATCGATGACATTCTAATCTACTCATCCAGTCTGACAGAGCATAATCGGCACGTCACCCAGGTACTTCAACGTCTCCGTGCACACCACCTCTATCTAAAACTGGAGAAGTGTGAGTTCCACCGATCAACCATCCAGTTCCTTGGATACATCCTGACACCAGAGGGAGTACTGATGGACCAGGGGAAGGTGGATGCTGTCAGGAACTGGCCCCAACCCACCACGGTAAAGGAATTACAAAGGTTCCTTGGATTCGCCAACTTTCTTTTACCGTCGTTTCATCGCCCAGTACAGTCAAATCACAGCTCCACTTAGGGTGTGTTCACACTTGTAGTTCGGTTCGTTTGGTTTATTTGGTCCGGACAAAAAAGGAAAATGATACATTTGGTTCTGGTCCGCTTAGTGTTCACACTGGCATTTTTGACAGCGAACCTAAAGACATAATGATATGTTCACAACCTGATTATTCGGCTTGAATGACGTATATATCATGACGGAACTCACTGAACACCCCAAACAAAAGGTGCATTAGACTTAAAGCGGCGCCGCGGGTGTATGATATCAATGCTCCGCGCCGCTTTAAGTCGAACACACCTAATGCCGTCTGCTGGACTAAGCGTGCTAATTCTTGCGTGTACATATAATTTTATTTTCACCACCTGCAAACTCACAAGGAGCTCATAAAAGGCACTTTACCTCATCGTTGCTCCACGTTTGCCCTCTGCTCATTTTGCTTTAGTTACACCGTGTCATCAAATCATGTCGCATAGCATCGCATCTTGTCATTGCTTTCTGTTGTTGGTTCGTTTAGAAGTATTTGGTCCGTGTTGCATTCATATATAATTCGAACCGCACCTGAGTTCGTTTGGAAATGGACCGAGACCCATCTTTTCAGCGGTCTTGGTCCGCTTGTTTGGTACGCACCAGGGTTCGGATGGCAGCGTTCACACTTACTCAAATGAACCGCACTAACAGAGCAATCGCACCAGGGTTCGTTTTAATCGAACCAAACATGACAAGTGTGAACGCACCCTTACATCCCTTCTCCGCCACAAGCCGAAGTCCCTGTCCTGGACACCAGAGGCCACTGAAGCTTTCCTCCAACTCAAGGAAAGTTTCCAAAACTCCGCCTTCTGCACCGCTCCTGCACTCTCTCATCCAGATCTGAACCTCCTTTTCGTGGTCGAGGTTGATGCTTCCTCCTTAGGAGTCGGTGCAGTATTTTCCCAAAGGAAGGGTGAACCCCCAGTACTCCATCCACTCCTCTTCAAGAAGCTTTTCCCAGCGGAGCAGAATTATGATATCGGGAATTGCAAGTTACTGGCCATCAAGCTCGCTTTGGCGGAGTGGCGGCACTGGCGGCACTGGGTGGAGGGCACACAACATCCCTTAGAAGTCATCACAGATCATAAGAACCTGCAATACCTCCGTGATGCTAAGCGGCTCAATCCTCGCCGTGCGCCCTGGGCCTTGTTCTTCATTTGTTTAAAAACGCAGTTCATTCATAAACGAACCACCGCTGATGCGCAGCGGCTTAGTTGTGACTTTGAATTAAACTATTTTCATTGACGAAATAGAACAAAATCAGACAATTATGTTATAGTCAGACAATGTAAGTCACTTAATATTAACTTTCTTGTTTAATGAACTGTTGTTTTAAATCAATATCACATTTGCAAACTCCCTTAATAACCATTAAAAGCTATCGCTCATCTTCGTTCATCGCGATCTCACAAAGTACCATAATAATCAACGCAGTTCTAGCGAACATAAAAAAAATGGCAAAAACACAACAAAATTACAAAAACTTTAACTAAAACTCATGTGAAAACAGATGACAATTTTAATTATATAAAAACATAATAAAAATGTCAACTGCTCTGGGCATTTCCGGGATCCTGGATCACAACACAATCCCAAAAGCCCTAAAATGTTCATTACGTTTGAATATGAATCGTCGCTGCACATTTAATATGATTCTAATATAATGCTCAGGACCTCCTCAAACTGCTCGTTTCATTCTAATTCTGGGTATTTGAGGCATTTACTGGCCTGTTTCAGAGGTCTGTTGGTCTTTCCTCGGCTCTTCTGACGTGACTGTGATTGCTCTTGAGGAAAGCGGAATGCTGATTGCTGGATTTCTGCAGGATTACAGCGTTTATTGGCTGGAGTAAGTGGATTCTGCTGTGTGCTGTAAGTAGAAGCAGGTGCTGGTCCTTCAGTGAACACTGTTTTACTGTACACATTGTGTTTGCACAGTTTCACTTACTCATGTGTTCTCCGTTTAACCTTTCTTTCCTCTTGACGTCTGTCCACAATCATCCGGTCAGCTTCCAGCGGGACTCGAATCCGTCTGATTGTTTGTTCAGAAAGAGCTGATGATCTTATGGAATAAAGAGCAAATTCACATATATGTAAAACAGTGCTAAAGTCTGCGAGTTTAACACCTGATATTCATATTTTTAAAGCTTACATATGCTTGCTCACACAGGTTTCCCATATGGCAAAAAATATTTTAAAGAGTTCTGGCCAAAATATATTTCAAACATATGTTGCAAATAGTGAAGCTCAATAAAATATATTTCATTATAATAAAACAATAAATCAAATAAATGAACTAAATTAAAAAATATATTTAGTTTCAACTAAAACATTGTGGCAACACCAAAATATATTTCTAAATGTATTTCTCAAGAAGCTTTTCCCAGCGGAGCAGAATTATGATATCGGGAATTGCAAGTTACTGGCCATCAAGCTCGCTTTGGCGGAGTGGCGGCACTGGCGGCACTGGGTGGAGGGCACACAACATCCCTTAGAAGTCATCACAGATCATAAGAACCTGCAATACCTCCGTGATGCTAAGCGGCTCAATCCTCGCCGTGCGCCCTGGGCCTTGTTCTTCATTTGTTTAAAAACGCAGTTCATTCATAAACGAACCACCGCTGATGCGCAGCGGCTTAGTTGTGACTTTGAATTAAACTATTTTCATTGACGAAATAGAACAAAATCAGACAATTATGTTATAGTCAGACAATGTAAGTCACTTAATATTAACTTTCTTGTTTAATGAACTGTTGTTTTAAATCAATATCACATTTGCAAACTCCCTTAATAACCATTAAAAGCTATCGCTCATCTTCGTTCATCGCGATCTCACAAAGTACCATAATAATCAACGCAGTTCTAGCGAACATAAAAAAAATGGCAAAAACACAACAAAATTACAAAAACTTTAACTAAAACTCATGTGAAAACAGATGACAATTTTAATTATATAAAAACATAATAAAAATGTCAACTGCTCTGGGCATTTCCGGGATCCTGGATCACAACACAATCCCAAAAGCCCTAAGATGTTCATTACGTTTGAATATGAATCGTCGCTGCACATTTAATATGATTCTAATATAATGCTCAGGACCTCCTCAAACTGCTCGTTTCATTCTAATTCTGGGTATTTGAGGCATTTACTGGCCTGTTTCAGAGGTCTGTTGGTCTTTCCTCGGCTCTTCTGACGTGACTGTGATTGCTCTTGAGGAAAGCGGAATGCTGATTGCTGGATTTCTGCAGGATTACAGCGTTTATTGGCTGGAGTAAGTGGATTCTGCTGTGTGCTGTAAGTAGAAGCAGGTGCTGGTCCTTCAGTGAACACTGTTTTACTGTACACATTGTGTTTGCACAGTTTCACTTACTCATGTGTTCTCCGTTTAACCTTTCTTTCCTCTTGACGTCTGTCCACAATCATCCGGTCAGCTTCCAGCGGGACTCGAATCCGTCTGATTGTTTGTTCAGAAAGAGCTGATGATCTTATGGAATAAAGAGCAAATTCACATATATGTAAAACAGTGCTAAAGTCTGCGAGTTTAACACCTGATATTCATATTTTTAAAGCTTACATATGCTTGCTCACACAGGTTTCCCATATGGCAAAAAATATTTTAAAGAGTTCTGGCCAAAATATATTTCAAACATATGTTGCAAATAGTGAAGCTCAATAAAATATATTTCATTATAATAAAACAATAAATCAAATAAATGAACTAAATTAAAAAATATATTTAGTTTCAACTAAAACATTGTGGCAACACCAAAATATATTTCTAAATGTATTTCGGGGGCAAGAAAATACATTTCCAAACTTACCGTAGCATATATTTAGGCTTTATTTATGTTTAAACAAAAATGTGTCACATGTTCTTATGGATTATAGACAACAAATAAGGTTTTTCTTCAAATGTGATGTATATTAATGTATTTTCTTGAACTGAAATATTTGGAGGACAAATTATATTTTTAAGTGCTTATAAAAGAATATATTAAATGTTTTCAAGTGTATATATATATATATATATATATACATATTAAAAAAAGGCCAAAAAAAAAACTTATTAAAAAGAAATTTTTGGGCCATTTCTTTTTGTATATTTTGAAATAGATTTAAACTTTTTTTTTGTTTTTTGCTGTATGGCTGAAAGTGCCAGTGTATCGGAACTTTTAGTCACTAAAGCTTCTTAAAGAAACATTTTGAACAAAAAAAAAAAAGATTATTCTGTCATTATTTACTCACCGTCGCGTTCTTCAAACACATGTCCAGCTTTATCTCATGCGGCACAAAAGGAGAAATGCTAAAGAATTCAATGACAAATTATGGTGATCATGACAGTCAAGCTCCGAAAAAGACAGAATATGAAAATTTAAAAAAAGACAAATAACCATAACAGTGTAACAAAAGAGCAATTTTTAAAAATGCGATAAAGACTGGATAAAGACTAATCAGAACTGATGCAATAATGAAACACTGAAACCGGTCTGACTCATTTTAGTGAATCAGTTCATTCAGATGATTCATTAAACCGAATCATTTAAAAACAAATGTCTCCTGTTTTGAGGGAAAGATTGAGTTAAATGCTATTGTTAGTCATAAATACATTTAAACTACTGCCACCACGATGTAGATGTTTTTGCATAAACATTTTTTTTTAATAAACATATTTCATAGTAAAAAAAAGTCTAAAAAAGCCTTTAAAAAGGTTTCAAGTGGCTTGTTTTTAATAAGAGTAACTGCCAAAAATGATGTTCTTCCTCAGTTTGGTGTTGTGTTCCAATACAAAACATTCTTAAACCAATTTACTCCAGAAGCAAAATGACGTAAGATATAAAGTCTTGTTTCCTGAAAAATTGGGGGCAGAAAAATAAACTTCATTCAAAGGGAAAACAAGTTTATGTTCTTGATTTGAGCACAGGCTAAACTCAAATTCTGACACATTTTCCAGAAAACATGACTTAATATTTAATACCATTTTGCATCTCAAGTAAATATCGATGTAAGAAAATGTAGATACTTGTACCGAAAAACAAGACACACATACTGAGGAAGAACATAGTTTTTTAAGTTTGTGAAACTAGTTCTGAAGAAGCTTCTTCAACATTATTAAAAAGAAATTTTTGGGCCATTTCTTTTTGTATATTTTGAAATAGATTTAAACTTTTTTTTTGTTTTTTGCTGTATGGCTGAAAGTGCCAGATTATCGGAACTTTTAGTCACTAAAGCTTCTTAAAGAAATATTTTGAACAAAAAAAAAAAAGATTATTCTGTCATTATTTACTCACCGTCGCGTTCTTCAAACACATGTCCAGCTTTATCTCATGCGGCACAAAAGGAGAAATGCTAAAGAATTCAATGACAAATTATGGTGATCATGACAGTCAAGCTCCGAAAAAGACAGAATATGAAAATTAAAAAAAAGACAAATAACCATAACAGTGTAACAAAAGAGCAATTTTTAAAAATGCGATAAAGACTGGATAAAGACTAATCAGAACTGATGCAATAATGAAACACTGAAACCGGTCTGACTCATTTTAGTGAATCAGTTCATTCAGATGATTCATTAAACTGAATCATTTAAAAACAAATGTCTCCTGTTTTGAGGGAAAGATTGAGTTAACTGCTATTGTTAGTCATAAATACATTTAAACTACTGCCACCACGATTTAGATGTTTTTGCATAAACATTTTTTTTTTAATAAACATATTTCATAGTAAAAAAAGTCTAAAAAGCCTTTAAAAAGGTTTCAAGTGGCTTGTTTTTAATAAGAGTAACTGCCAAAAATGATGTTCTTCCTCAGTTTGGTGTTGTGTTCCAATACAAAACATTCTTAAACCAATTTACTCCAGAAGCAACATATCATCACTTTTGATCAATTTAAAGCATCCTTGACAAATAAAAGTATTAATTTCTATAATTCTACGGACTCCAAGCTTTTGAATGTTATAGTGTATAATGTTAAGAAAGCTTTTTATTTCAGATAAATGCTGATCTTTGGATCTTTCTGTTCATCAGAGAACACAGTTATTTTAAATAATAAAAAATATTTTAAAATTTTACTGTACACATTTTTTGCTGTACTTTGGATCAAATAAATGCTGGCTTGCTGAGCAGAAGAGACTTCTTTAAATAACATTAAAAATCTTCCCGTTCAAAACCTTGTGACTGGTAGTGTGTGTGTGTGTGTGTGTGTGTTTAGGATTGTTTATTACAGAAAGGTCTTTGAACATTACTGAGAATTAGCGCTCGATCGGCTTGTTTTGTGTCTCCGCTGTAACGGAGGACGTCCGAGGGTCTGGGTGCTGCTCTATAAAAAGAAACGTCAGATCAGTTCCACCAGACAGATTTTATCTCGTGGCAACACTTAGCTTGTCCTTGCCGAGCTATTTTCTGTCGTCTCCCGAGGCGGATTCCTGCTTAAAGCTGCTGGAATAGTGTCTCAGGAACGCGATAAACCAAAGCGCATCTCCATACGACAGTAAACAGAAAACAGACGGAACCGGCCTGACATGAGCTGCTGGTCTCAGCTGGTTTGAGCTGGTCCTCCAAAATACCTCTGAAATCTCAGAACTCTACATCTGTAAACAATAACATTTAAGTTAAGGTTAAAATAAAGATGAATTCAATCCAAATGAATAATATATTAGTACTGTCAAACGATTAATCGCGATTAATCGCATCCAAAATAACAGCTTTTGTTTACATAATATATGTGTGTGTACTGTGCATATTTATTATATACTGTATATATATAAATGCACACACGTACACTATATATTTCAGAAAAATATGTAATATTTGTATATTTATATATAAATATATGCATGTAAATATTTTCAAAATATAAACTATGTGTACATTTATATAATAAATATACACAGTACACACGTACAAAACGTGAAATTTTGTATATTTCATAAACAAAAACTTTTTTTTAAATGCGATTAATCGCGATTAATCGTTTGACGGCACTGTAATAAATAAAACTATTACTAAACTACTAAGAATAAAGTTTAAAAAAGTGCAAAATAACTAATTACTACTATTAATACAGACATTATCGCAATAAAACATTTGACATGGAACTAAGAGATGTCTGTTTGTATATCAGCTTTTATTTGATGACTTTTATCTTATCAGACTAAAATAAAACTAAATACATAAATGAAACAAATAGAAATAATAAATTAAATAATAAAAATGAATGTGTTAAAAACAGTTCAATAATAATAATACTAAAATACAATAAAGTTCAATAAATAATTAAGTAAAATACCGATAATATGATTAATCTAGATATCACAATGTATATTTAATAGGTATTTGTGTATATCAACGTTTATTTTACAACTTTAAATGTGGCTCATTCAATCACATTCAAATAAAAAACATTACAAATCAATGCATAAATCAATAAAAACAAATATGATATAAATAAAAATAATAGTTTTTATAAAACAGTGCAATAATAATATGATACGATACACCAAAATTTAATAAATAATTATTAATGATCATATTAATAATTTCATAAATAGACAATTTATAGGCCTACAGAATTAATAGATAATAATAATAAAGATTTAATAAAGAATAAAGATCAATTTGAAAACTATAATTTGATAAAATACACCAAACTACAATCAATAAGTACATGAATTAATGATAATATAATAATATAGATATCACAATAAGACAATTTATATAGAATTACCAGGTGTTTGTGTTTGTAATCAGTGGTAATGATATAATGTTGATAATATCATGACAAGATCTGGATGATTGGCTCATCCAATCAGATTTTAAAACCAAATCTATTGCATTATATAATTCAAGTTGTGTTGCTGTCCCATATTTACTGCATTAAACTCATCCCAGCCGAGTTATCGGCCGCTGTCGCTGTCTATCAGCATCTATCCATGTCTAATCAGCAAACGACAATCAGAATTAGTGAGTGAAATCAGGAGCTTGACCTCTGACCTCCTCTGATCTATGACGAGCTGCTCGCTGGCCTGGTATGAGTTACAGACGAGGTTAACGGAGGGTCAGAGAGCCCAAAAACAGGCCGCAGGGATGCAGGGCCGCTCACAGATAAGAGGACAGAGAGCCAGTGTTTACTCTGGAGCGGCTGCAGGGGTCACAGGGGTCACAGGGGTCACGCCATGATTACAGCTGTTTGAAATGGAAACATGCCGCTGGTGACCCTCCAAAACACACTAAAACACTATCATTCATCACACTGATTTTAGACTTTCACACACTGTAACACCGTTGATACAAGTCACTATCGCAAAATAAATCAAGGTCTCGTCACCCTGAAAATGGGTTTGCAATAATGCAATGCAATAATGACTGAATATTATGCCACTTAATATCAAACGTTCATGAAATACTAATTATGTGTAATAAGCATAAATGGCTATTGTGTGAAGAAACCGGTAAATTACACAGTTTAGAATAAAATTAAATAATAGAATAAATAGATATGATAGATAAATGACAGAATAAAAAAAAAAGTATTTAAAAAAGTAAAAAGTCAGCACAAAAATAAAGCTATTCAAATGCTTGTATTAATTTAAAGCTAAACAATCAAATTAAGTAAAATATGCAATCCAATGCATAATAAAACAAAATAAAATAAAATAAAATAATAGTTCAGAAGTAGAAGGTTAAGCACCAACGTAAAGCGATTCAAGTGCTTATATTAATTCAATGCAAAACAATAAAATAAAAAATAAAATGTACAATACTATAAAATTAAATAAAATTAAATAAAGCCATTTAAGTGATTATATTATTTCAAAGCAAAACAATAAAATAAAGTAAAATATGCAATGGAATCCAATGCAATGCAATAAAATAAAATAAAATAAAAAATAGTTCAGAAGTCAAAAGTTAAGCACAAAAGTAAAGTAATTCAAATGCTTATATTAATTAAATGCAAAACAATAAAATAAAAAAGTAAAATACGCTATGGAATACAATATAGTGCAATAAACTAAAATAAACATATTGTTAAAAAGTAGAAATAATATCTAAAAAAATAGAAAAAATTCAAATGCTTGCATTAATTTAATGCAAAACAATAAAATTAAAGTTAAATATAAAGAAAGTTAAATATGCAGTCCAGTGCAACACAATGCAGTGCAATAAAGTAAAATAAAATAAATAATTAGATAATTAAATGACACCACTGACACGTATTACTAAGAAGAAACATGTAATTTTAATTAACAAAAGCATTTAACTTGTTAAAACAAACAAACATATAATATAAAAACAAGGTGTCAAAAGTCAAGCACAAAAATGAAGCTATTCAAGTGCTTGCATTAACTTGGTGCAAAACAATCAAACAAAACTACTAAGAAACACGTATAATATTAATCAACATAAGTATTTATGTTGTCAATGGAAAGCATCCTGGCCATTTTTTGTGTGCGCTGTCCCTTTAAGAATGAAGAGCAGCACAGGAGTTGATTACAGCTGTATGTCTGATATTCAGAGGAGCTTGTGAGTGATGTGTGTGGATTTGAACAAGTGCTTTGAATCTAAGCCTCCAAATGTCCCATAATCATCCGTGACCTCATCACCTGTGCTGTGAACCGCTGGCAGATTTCTGACCCATATTCAGCTCTCAGCACACATTATGATCCGCACATAGAGGGATTCACACCGTTCATGATCAGACAAAGCCTAGAATCACAGAGAAAACACACTTTTCATCTAACAGGATCATGTTGAGCTGCTCGGTGTCATTTCTGTGCCACCAGTGGCTCCAAACCGATTTGCTATAATTACGTCTGTCATTGGTCAGCCAAACAGACAGTCCCGCCTCCAAACTCACGTCAATGGTTGAGTCAGCTGATATGTCAGGATGCTCGAATACAGATTAATGGTCAAAGTCAGTCATTCACTCATCAGGAAGTCAAATTAACTTTTGCAACGGATCTACAGTGTGCATATGATGACTTAAAATGTTGCTTATGCTGGCAGCACACAAGTGCTGTACATTAAATGACAGCGAAGCCACTTATAAGACTGCATACAGTGTGTTTTTGATGAGTTAGACAAATATGTAGAAGCATGCAATACATTTAAATAAATTTTAACTACTCAGATAAAGCCAATCAATTGTAAAAATGAAATGCAATACCACAAAATAAAATAAAAAATACAATAAAAATAAATAGCTTCAAACAGGAAAAGGTCAAGCTCTAAAATATGTCTGGTCAAATGCTTGCATTAATAATAATAATAATAAAGTAAAATATGCCATTCAATGCAATGCAGTGAAAAAAAAAAAAAAAAGGTTCAAATGTAGTCAAAAACGAAAAGCCACTAAAGTGCTTGCATTGATTCAATGCAAAAACAATACGATTAAGTGAAATATGCAATGCAATGCAATGCAATAAAATAAAAAAATATATAAAATTAAAGAAATACAAATATTATGTTCAAATGTAGAAAGTCAAGCACTAAAACAAAACCAATTTTCATGCTGGCATTAATTCAATGCAAAACAATAAAATTAAAAAAATATGCAACGCAATGCAATGAAATAAAATAATAAAATAATAGAATATTAGGTACAACGCCATTAACTAAAATGAAGCAATTCAAATGCTTGCATTAATTAATTGCAAAACAATACAATTTATGAATTGAAAAATACAAAATATGCACAAAAAATAATAATAAATATAAAAATATTAGCTTTAAACAGAAAGTCAATAGCTAAAATAAAGCCCTTCATCTGCTTGCAAAAATGGAATGCAAAATAATAAAATTAAATAAAATATGCAATGCAATAAAGTATTAGGCTTAAAAGTAGAAAGTAAAGCACTAAGATGAAGTCACTGCTAATTGCTGGAATAATCAGATTCCCGTCCCGTTCAGAGCGCGGCCTGGAGCTGAACTCTGGATACGGCCACACATCCAGTGATACGCCTCTCTCACTCCATCTGTGTGATTTGATTTGCTGGGATCAGCAGAAGTTTAGCGCGTTCCCAAAGCTTTGCTCTGGCTCTTGGCCTCGGCAGTTCATGCCTTCAAACACGTCACAATCTGAGAGCTTCTGACAAACTGTTGACGCGTTTGAACGCGATGAACACAGACAGACTCACACACAGAAACGGACGGATTGCTTTAGTACAGTCCAGAGACAGTGAATTTATCTGGATGTCATACATGAAGATTATGGGCGCACTGTGATACTGCTTAAAAACATGAAAGCTCGCTGTGTGTTTGCCTTCAGTTTAACAGAGCTGGAGTGAGAAACGCTTCAGTCTCAGGGGAGGTTGTTCAAACAGCACTGGAGAAATGCAATATTACCAGAAATGAGACAGATATGTGCTCTGTCAGTTTAAAGACCACCATGAAAACACTTCAGAAACACATTTAAACCCTTCAGAGTTCATACAGAACATATTAAGTTCAAAAATAGAAAGTCAAGGACCTAGATGATGCCATTCGATTACTTGCATTAATTCAATGCAAAATAATGAAATAAAGTTAAATATGGAAGGCAATACAATGCAATTCAACAAAATAAAATAAAAAATATTGTAAAAAATAGAAAGTCAAGCAAAATAAATAATAATGTAAAATATGATATAAAAAATAAAACAAAAAATATTTTAGAAAAAAATTTTTTTTTTTGAAAACTGAAGGAATAAAAGAGTTAAATATGCAACAATATGCAAGGGAAAGACACAGGCTCACCAAGATGGGAACCGTACCATGGAAGAATACACACATAGAATCACCGTGGGGATCACAACATATTGCACCTAGCCTAGCACAGGGGTTAACTAACAGGCAACTTTACGAGTGTTAGGCCTGGCGCCGGGCGCTCCACCACGTTTGGCTGCCGAGGGTAACGGAGGAACTCCACAGGGTTCGCCTTGTGGGGAACTGAACTGAAGAGCAGAATAAGCGCACGTATCTGGTCCGTAGAGGGGAATGGCACAGCAAGTGAGACACCGAGCAGTCTCTCTGGTTCACTGGCTACTTGAGGCGAGTACACAAGAGGACACTGGCTCTACACGAAGGCTATAAAACCTAGCAAACATGTTTGGTGTTGCCCAGCCCGCAGCTCTACATATATCTGTCAGCGAGGCCTAAGGTGAAGCAACACTCCTTGTCGGGCATGGCACGCCTTGAGTTTTTATACACCAAGACAATTGCATCCACCATCCAGTGGGCCAACCTCTGCTTGGAGACAGCCTTTCCCTTCTACTGGCCTCCGTAACAGACGATGAGCTGCTCTGAGGTCCTAAAGCTCTGTGTACGGTCCACGTACAGGCATAAAGTGCGAACGGGACAGAGCAAAGCTAGGGCTGGGTCTGCCTCCTCTGAGGGCAGCGCTGGCAGGTTCACCACCTGATCCCTGAAAGGCGTGGTGGAAACTTGGCACATACAGTATCTGGGACATGGTCTCAGGATAATGTGAGAGTTAGCCGGCCTGAATTCCAGGCACGGTTCGTTGACCGAAAATGCATGCAGGTCCCCTACCCTCTTGATGGAAACCAGCGCAGTTAAGAGCACTGTCTTTATTGACAGAGTCCTCAGCTCTGCAGACTGCAATGGCTCAAAGGGAGCCATCTGCAATGCCGTAAGCACCAGAAGTAGATCTCAAGTGGGTACTGGGTTAGGGAGAGGAGGATTTAATCTCCTTGCACCCCTCAGGAACATGATGATCAGGTCGTGCTTCCCATTCTGTAGACTGACCATCTACAGGATCGTGATGTGTGGCAATTGCGGCAACATACACTTTTAGGGTGGAGGGAGACAGCCTTTAACTTTTGCAACGGATCTACAGTGTGCATATGATGACTTAAAATGCTGCTTATGCTGGCAGCACACAAGTGCTGTACATTAAATGACAGCGAAGCCACTTATAAGACTGCATACAGTGTGTTTTTGATGAGTTAGACAAATATGTAGAAGCATGCAATACATTTAAATACATTTTAACTACTCAGATAAAGCCAATCAATTGTAAAAATGAAATGCAATACCACAAAATAAAATAAAAAATACAATAAAAATAAATAGCTTCAAACAGGAAAAGGTCAAGCTCTAAAATATGTCTGGTCAAATGCTTGCATTAATAATAATAATAATAAAGTAAAATATGCCATTCAATGCAATGCAGTGAAAAAAAAAAAAAAAAGGTTCAAATGTAGTCAAAAACGAAAAGCCACTAAAGTGCTTGCATTGATTAAATGCAAAAACAATACGATTAAGTGAAATATGCAATGCAATGCAATGCAATAAAATAAAAAATATATAAAATTAAAGAAATACAAATATTATGTTCAAATGTAGAAAGTCAAGCACTAAAACAAAACCAATTTTCATGCTGGCATTAATTCAATGCAAAACAATAAAATTTAAAAAATATGCAACGCAATGCAATGAAATAAAATAATAAAATAATAGAATATTAGGTACAACGCCATTAACTAAAATGAAGCAATTCAAATGCTTGCATTAATTAATTGCAAAACAATACAATTTATGAATTGAAAAATACAAAATATGCACAAAAAATAATAATAAATATAAAAATATTAGCTTTAAACAGAAAGTCAATAGCTAAAATAAAGCCCTTCATCTGCTTGCAAAAATGGAATGCAAAATAATAAAATTAAATAAAATATGCAATGCAATAAAGTATTAGGCTTAAAAGTAGAAAGTAAAGCACTAAGATGAAGTCACTGCTAATTGCTGGAATAATCAGATTCCCGTCCCGTTCGGAGCGCGGCCTGGAGCTGAACTCTGGATACGGCCACACATCCAGTGATACGCCTCTCTCACTCCATCTGTGTGATTTGATTTGCTGGGATCAGCAGAAGTTTAGCGCGTTCCCAAAGCTTTGCTCTGGCTCTTGGCCTCGGCAGTTCATGCCTTCAAACACGTCACAATCTGAGAGCTTCTGACAAACTGTTGACGCGTTTGAACGCGATGAACACAGACAGACTCACACACAGAAACGGACGGATTGCTTTAGTACAGTCCAGAGACAGTGAATTTATCTGGATGTCATACATGAAGATTATGGGCGCACTGTGATACTGCTTAAAAACATGAAAGCTCGCTGTGTGTTTGCCTTCAGTTTAACAGAGCTGGAGTGAGAAACGCTTCAGTCTCAGGGGAGGTTGTTCAAACCACTGGAGAAACGCAATATTACCAGAAATGAGACAGATATGTGCTCTGTCAGTTTAAAGACCACCATGAAAACACTTCAGAAACACATTTAAACCCTTCAGAGTTCATACAGAACATATTAAGTTCAAAAATAGAAAGTCAAGGACCTAGATGATGCCATTCGAATACTTGCATTAATTCAATGCAAAATAATGAAATCAAGTTAAATATGGAAGGCAATACAATGCAATTCAACAAAATAAAATAAAAAATATTGTAAAAAATAGAAAGTCAAGCAAAATAAATAATAATGTAAAATATGATATAAAAAATAAAACAAAAAATATTTTAGAAAAATTTTTTTTTTTTGAAAACTGAAGGAATAAAAGAGTTAAATATGCAACAATATGCAAGGGAAAGACACAGGCTCACCAAGATGGGAACCGTACCATGGAAGAATACACACATAGAATCACCGTGGGGATCACAACATATTGCACCTAGCCTAGCACAGGGGTTAACTAACAGGCAACTTTACGAGTGTTAGGCCTGGCGCCGGGCGCTCCACCACGTTTGGCTGCCGAGGGTAACGGAGGAACTCCACAGGGTTCGCCTTGTGGGGAACTGAACTGAAGAGCAGAATAAGCGCACGTATCTGGTCCGTAGAGGGGAATGGCACAGCAAGTGAGACACCGAGCAGTCTCTCTGGCGAGTGCAAGAGAGGACAATGGCTCTACACGAAGGCTATAAAACCTAACAAACGTGTTTGGTGTCGCCCAGCCCGCAGCTCTACATATATCTGTCAGCGAGGCCTAAGGTGAAGCAACACTCCTTGTCGGGCATGGCACGCCTTGAGTTTTTATACACCAAGACGATTGCATCCACCATCCAGTGGGCCAACCTCTGCTTGGAGACAGCCTTTCCCTTCTACTGGCCTCCGTAACAGACGATGAGCTGCTCTGAGGTCCTAAAGCTCTGTGTACGGTCCACGTACAGGCATAAAGTGCGAACGGGACAGAGCAAAGCTAGGGCTGGGTCTGCCTCCTCTGAGGGCAGCGCTGGCAGGTTCACCACCTGATCCCTGAAAGGCGTGGTGGAAACTTGGCACATACAGTATCTGGGACATGGTCTCAGGATAATGTGAGAGTTAGCCGGCCTGAATTCCAGGCACGGTTCGTTGACCGAAAATGCATGCAGGTCCCCTACCCTCTTGATGGAAACCAGCGCAGTTAAGAGCACTGTCTTTATTGACAGAGTCCTCAGCTCTGCAGACTGCAATGGCTCAAAGGGAGCCCTCTGCAATGCCGTAAGCACCAGAAGTAGATCTCAAGTGGGTACTGGGTTAGGGAGAGGAGGATTTAATCTCCTTGCACCCCTCAGGAACATGATGATCAGGTCGTGCTTCCCATTCTGTAGACTGACCATCTACAGGATCGTGATGTGTGGCAATTGCGGCAACATACACTTTTAGGGTGGAGGGAGACAGCCTTCGCTCCAACCCCTCCTGGAGGAAGTAAAGCACAGCTAAGTTTGGGCATCTCTTGGGGTCTTCCTGGTGAGAAGAGCACCATTCAACGAACAGGTTCCACTTCAAGGTATAGGCACGCCTTGTAGAGGGTGCTCTTGCCAAAGTGATGGTGTCTACCACCACCCGGGGTAGATCACCTAGGACCTCTGCGTCCCATCTAGGGACCACACGTGGAGGTTCCACAGATCTGGACGTGGGTGCCCCGTCTCTTAGAAAGTAGTTATTTCCTCAGAGGAATGTGCCAGCGAGGGGCTGTCGCGAGGAGCATCAGTTCTGGGAACCAGGTCTGGTTGGGCCAGTAAGGCGCAACTAGCAGGACCTGCTCCTCATCCTCACTGAGTTTGCACAGTGTCTGCACAGTGTCTGTGTTTTCCCCAGTGTAGGCTCACTGGGGGAAACGCATACTTGCATAGGCCCTGAGGCCAGCTGTGTGCCAGTGCATCTGTGCTGAGGGTCCCCCCGGTCAGGGAATAGCACATCTGGCAATGGGACGTGTCTGGAGAGGCAAACAGGTCTACCTGTGCGGCTCCGAAATGTCTCCATATCAGATGGATTGCCCAGGGATGGAGGCTCCATTCTACTGGAAGCGCATGCTGCCGTGAAAGCTCGTCGGTTGCATGATTGAGCAGGCCCGGAATGTAAATGGCACGAAGCAACCTCAGATGCGACATATGACCGGAGCGTAGACCACCCTGTTGGTTGATGTACACAACAGCCGCAGTGTTGTCTGTACAGACAAGTACGTGCTTGCCTTGTAGCAGCATTTTGAAGCGGCCCAGCGCAAGACATACTGTAAGCAACACGAGGCAATTGATGTGCCAATACAGAATGGGGCCCGTCCACAAACCCGAAACTTCATGCCCGTTGTACGTGGCACCCCAGCCCATAGTGGAGGCATCCGTGAACACAGCAGCATGGCTGAGAGCTTGGCGACAGGCCGGCGTGATCATTACTTGGTGCGTGCCGCGTTGCCACACCCATCTCGGGACTCGACCGTGAAGCCAATGCTGAAGCAGCCTCATATGAAGAAATCTGAGAGGCGTTACTGCGGCTGCGGACGTTATATTCCCCAAGAGCCTCTGAAACAGTTTCAGTGGGGCCGCTGTCCTGCGCTTGAGAGAATTCAAGCAGTTCAGCATCGACCGAACACGTTCCTCAGTGAGGCGTGCCGTCAGGTTGACCGAGTCCAACTCCATACCAAGAAAAGAGATCCTCTGCACTGGAGAGAGTTTGCTCTTTTCCCAGTTGATCCCAAAGTCCCAACTGGCTGAGGTGACTGAGCACCATGTCCCTGTGCTCGCACAACTGCTCCTGGGACTAAGCCAGAATGAGCCAGTCGTCGAGATAGTTGGGAATGTGAATGCCCTGTTCTCTCATGGGAACAAGGGCCGGCTCCGCAACCTTTGTAAAGACGCGGGGTGACAGGGACAGCCCGAAGAGAAGGACCTTGTACTGATATGCCCGTCCCTTGAATGCAAAGCGGAGAAACGGCCTGTGCCGAGGGAGAATCGAGACACGAAAATGCGTTTCTGCGTCAAAACATTTTGAACGGTAGCTTGTGCAGGGCCCAGTTCAAAACTCGCAGGTCCAAGATTGGTCATAACACATCGCCTTTCTTGGGTACAATAAAGTAAGGGTTGTAAAACCCCGACCTCATATTGGATGGAGGGACCAACTTCGCTAGCAGGACTGCGATTTCTGCCCATAAGACAGGAGCATCGCTGGTCAGCATGGAGGTGAACTGGATGCTCCTGAATTTGGGGGGACGCCGGGCGAACTGAATCGCATAGCTGACTCTGACGGTCCGAATGAGCCAGCGAGACAGGCTGGGAAGTGCTAGCCAGGCTCCCAGAAACCGTAAAAGCGGGACAAGAGGAACCACAGACGTACCCACGGTGGGGCAGCGTGGTGGAAGACAGGGACCCGACTTGGAAGGCATAGCATCCCGAAGGGGGGTCTGGGAACACCTACCTGGCTCCACGGTTGGGCAGGGGGCACGGGAGAAGGCCTGCCATCCTCAAACTGGGGTCTGATGCCCACTGGCGATAGAAGTGGGGGATGAAGCTGGCCAGGCATAGCGTGACACAGCATCCTCTGCGTCCTCTTGGAACCCAGAGATGGTAGAAACTGCTCTTTTATGATGTTTGGGTACCGCTGGCTGAAAGGAACAAAAAGAAAAGGAAACAGAAGATTCTCTACCCGGCCCTCCTCCGGGAAAATAACAAAATAATGAAATTAAAATAATGCAAGACACAAAACTGTAAAATCAAATAAATTAGATTAAAATACATTTTGAAAATAAAATAAAATAAAAGGCAATGTGATACACTGGAAAATTTGATTCTCGCAACAACTGTCCTTAAAGTTACTTAAATTAACCTGAATATGTTTGTTTACTAAAAAGTGTTTATTTCAGCCAATTAATCCTTGTCACAGCAACTATAGATTCTTATTCAATGAGAATCCAATTTATAAATGATAATTTAAAAAAATTATTAAATTGTAAATGATGAGCTTTAAACATCGCACCAGAAGAAACTAACAGTGATGACAACAGCTTCATTAAAATCAGGAAACAGTAAAAAATTAATCCTACAACAAGCATCATGTATTTATGCTGCAATGCATGTTGGGAGCTCACAACTCAGTAACCTTGTTTACTATATAAAACTGTTAAGGTGGCATCAGGCAAACTGGGAAAATTGGGAATATT
>NW_015506137.1:416902-417437 GCF_001515645.1 Sinocyclocheilus grahami
GGGTGGAATGACATCTTTAAAAAGACGCAACGTCACACCCGTGTCTTGATCTTTTAGGGAAAGTAGCTCTTTGAGAAGTGCTGAAGTGCAAAGGGGAACCACTGCTGCAGCGCCGTCACACCAACACCAGCGTTGAAGAAGCCTCTTCCCCAGAGCGCTCGTTGACTCGTCAGAATACTCCTCTTCAGACGAAAGTCAGAGCAGAACAATAGAACCGCTAGGCTCCAAAGCGAAAAGCTGAATATGCGTTGCATCTGCTGCCTACTTATGCTCATGCTGTGACGAGCAGCAGCTGGATGAAATTATCGCATGCCAATGTGCATTGGCTCGTTTAGTTTACATTCGATGTAGATTGGTCTCTCGCAGGGAGATCCCAATTCGTCGGTCACCGACGTGACCCGGAGTGACCGACTGAAAGGGAACAGAAATACATAAACCCTTCAAAGTTCATTCAGAACACAGAGATTCCTCCTCAGATGAGCGTGTGAATGCAGATTGTGTAATTTATGTTTAGTGTTGGAGGATGCAGTGTTCA
>NW_015506137.1:417962-420865 GCF_001515645.1 Sinocyclocheilus grahami
AACTGTTAAGGTGGCATCAGGCAAACTGGGAAAATTGGGAATATTAATGGCCCGAAAGATACTTTTTTATTTTGCCATCCTAAATGAAATCTATTAAAAAACAAAACAAAAAAAAAACAATGGCATTTAAATAAAATCTCCTGCATGCAGTATTTTAAAAGCTCCTGCACAGTTTCAAACAGGCTGAACCTTGTTCTGTTTCTTCCCGTCTGTAAATTGTGCTCATTAAAGTTTCTCAAAGAGACGCTCTGAGCAACTAAAAAAACCAAAACTATTCATGGAATGAATGCGTTTCCCCTCCAACCCGGTTAGTGTTCACTAGAAGCAGTCTGAATGAAGCACATGTATGAAACGCACATTTCTGCCTTAATGGAACAGTACACCAAATTTAAATGTGCTGAGAATGTGCTCACCCTAAGGTCATCCAAGATGTAGATGAGTTGTGAAGATTTGGAGAAATGTAGCATTACATCACTTGCTCACCAATGGAAGTGAATGGGTGCCGTCAGAATGAGAGTCCAAACAGCTGATAAAAACATCACAATAATCCACGAGTAATCCACAGCACTCCAGTCCATCAGTTAACATCTGGAGAAGACAAAAGCTAAAGTTGAAAAATGAATAAAAAAAGAAAATAATAAACTACTACATTAAAAGTAGTCTATTGAAATTAAAAAATGTAAAATATATTAAAATTAATAGCATAAATATTGGATATTACAACATGCACCATATGTATATAAAAACGGGTTATACTTCTGTTTTGTTCCAGTAACATTCATGTGATATTGTACACAAAATTGAGCTATTTTAGGCCGTTGTTCTGGAGAATTAATGTTTGCGGCGTCAGACCAGCCCACAGAAACACAATTCACTCCGTCTGCAGACAAATAAACGAACCTGCTGTTAATGAATGAATCAGCCGACCTCCATAACCTCCCATCATATAACACTCATGTGATATATATCACTGCTGACTTCTGGAAACGTTTAACGCAAAAGCAAGAGCAAATACTGATATCTGACATCATTGTTTCTCATGCGACAGCTGCGGGGAAAATCATTAATCTGGCTCTCGTTAGACTCGTATTCTGTCTGTCGCGGGCCCAATGTGCTTTACATTCACTTAAATTGATCACATCTGTTTTCATCAGTGAATCATTACTGTGGTGTTTGACTCACTCAAGGAAAGACATGAACATAAAGTGTTTGAAAACCAACTGCGGCTCGGAGTGAAACTGGGGGGAAAAAACAAGATAAACAGTGTAGGAACGTACTTGACTTTACTTTACCATGGTAAATGTGATGATGGGTGGTTCATATCAGAATGGAGGTTGTTTGAGCTGGATGCTGAGGATGAAGATCATGTTGATCGTCCACAGCATCTCCACGTATCCTAAAGGGAAACAAACATCATCATCTGTTACTATTAGATTTATATTCTTGTTTGATATACTTTTTCAGTATTTAAGAAAAATATTGTAATACATTAACATTAGTTAATACACAGTATTAAAATACTTTTAAATATGTTCATATTTTAAAATAATCTAATACATTGAATATTAAATATACACAAAATATCTGAAAAATATATTTAAAAAAATCTAAAATACAAAAACGTTTTACTGTAGACCTACTCACAGATTAATATAAAATATTCTGGAATATATGAATACATTAAACATTACATATATTCTATATTCATTACATTTAAAGTAAAACATTTCAAAAGTTTTATTTTTATTTTGATGAGTAGAGCTTACAGCTCATGAAAGTCAAAAATGCAGTATCTCCAAATATTAGAATATTTCCTAAGGTCAATCTAAAAAAGGATTTGCAAAACAGAAAAGTTCAAGTTCTTTAAAGTATGTTGATTTCTGCACTCAATACTTGGTCGGAGCTCCTTCAGCACAAACTCCAGCATCAGTGAGGAGTGAATGAAGCGATCAGCCTGTGGCTCTGCTGAGAAACTATTGAGCTTCAGCTCGGATCAGCTTCTCATCTTTCTCTTGAAAATATCCCATAGACTCCATATGAGCTTCAGGTCAGGCATGTTGGCTGGCCAATCAAGCACAGTCATATCATTGGAAGTGGCTTTGGCTCTGTGGGCAGGTGCTAAAGTCCTGCTGGAAAAGGAAATCAGCATCTCCATAAAGCTTGTCAGCAGATGGAAGCATAAAGTGCTCCAAAATCTCTTGGTAGACGGCTGCATTGACTTTGGACTTGATAAAACACAATGGAGCAGCACCAGCAGACGTCACGCACCCCAAAATCATCTCTGACTTCAGAAACATCCCACTGGACTTCAAGCAGCTTGGATTCTGTGCCTCTCCAGTCTTCCTCCAGACCTTGATTTCCAAATGAAATGCAACATTTACTTTTATCTGAAAAGAGGACTTTGGAGCACTGAGCAACAGTCCAGTTCTTTTTCTCCTTAGCCCAGGTGAGATGCTTCTGACGCTGTTTCTGTTTTCCTGAAGACATCTGAGCATGGTGACTCTTGATGCCCTGACTCCAGCTTCAGTCCACTGCTTGTGAAGCTCTCCCAAGTGTTTGCTGGACAGTATTCTCAAGCTTGTGGTCATCCCTGTTGCTTGTGCACCTTTTCCTACCCAATTTATTCCTTCCAGTCAACTTTGTATTTAATATGCTTTGATACAGCACTCTGTGAACAGCCACTCTTTCAGTAATGAGCTTCTGTGACTTACTCTCTTTGTGGAGGGCGTCAATGATTGTCTTCTGCACCAAGTCAGCAGTCTTCCCCATTATTGTAGTTTCAAAGAACAAGAGATACCTGGAATTTACACTGTAGGGATGATCATTTAATGGAACTCAAATGTAAATATTCTAATATTTTGAGATACTGGATTTTTGACTTTCATGAGCTGTAAGCTCTAATC
>NW_015506137.1:422984-434360 GCF_001515645.1 Sinocyclocheilus grahami
GTCGTGTGGGTGAGCGGTTTGCTGATGTCAACGTTGTGGATCGAGTGGCCCATGGTAGCGGTGGGGTTATGGTATGGGCAGGCATATGTTATGGACAACGAACACAGGTACATTTTATTGATGGCATTTTGAATGTATGTGTATGTGAAACTGCACATTTTAGAGTGGCCTTTTATTGTGGCCAGCCTAAGGCACACCTGTGCAATAATCATGCTGTCTAATCAGCATCTTGATATGCTACACCTGTGAGGTGGATGGATTATCTCGGCAAAGGAGAAGTGCTCACTAACACAGATTTAGACAGATTTGTGAACAATATTTGAGAGAAATAGGCCTTTTGTGTACATAGAAAAAGTCTTAGATCTTTGAGTTCAGCTCATGAAAAATGGGGGCAAAAACAAAAGTGTTGCGTTTATAATTTTGTTCAGTGTATGTGAAAAAAATATGTTTTATACAATGTCTTGAATTTATTCACCAGGTATTTTAAATATTAAAGGATAACAAAAAATAATAAATAAATAATTTTTAAATGTAAGAGTTAAGTGTGCACATTTATGCTGATCAATATAAAATGGTTAACAAAATACATATAAATATAACAGAGTTTCACAAAATACTGTATTGACCTATCCATCTGGTATTTTTAAATAATAAATTAATAATATATATATGTTTTTAAATGGTCAAGCTTTTTTCTTTAAATGTAAGAGCTAGGTGTGCAAAGTTATGCTTGGCAATAAAATTTGGTTTACAAATATACATAATAAAGTTTTTGCATTATAATGTCTTCCAATATAAAAGTGACTTTTCTTTACTGCTCATGTCATAAAGGCCACATGCGAATAGAAAATTATTAACCAATAGTATAACAGCACAATTTAAATGATCCAACCAAATCCAAACAGACATTTTTTTAGACAATGTACTATTTTGGTTATCAAAATGCAGACAAACATGACATTTATGAATCTGAATGTGAATGAGATTGAGAGCTTCAGATTACATTTACATTTAGTCATTTAGCAAACACTTTTATCCAAAGCGACTTACAAAGTAGAAGCAATCAGACCAACGAGAGAGCAACAATATACAAGTGCTGTGACAAGTCTCAGTTAGTCTAGCACAGTGCACATAGCAAGGTGTTTGTTATATATAAATAAATTAGACCGAATAGAATAGAATAGAATAGAATAGAACAGGTAAGTGCTAGTATTAATTGGTCAGGTGATGGCGAAAAAGTTTGCTTTTTGAAAATGTCTAAAGACTCCGCTGCTCGGACTGAGATCGGCAGGTTGTTCCACCAGCTGGGCACAGTCCAAGAAAAGGTCCGTGAGAGTTATTTTGTGGCTCTTTGGGATGGCACCACGAGGCGTCATTCACTTGCAGAACGCAAGCTTCTGGAGGGAGCGTAGGTCTGAACTAGCGAGTTTAGGTATATTGATGCAGCGCCAGGGGTGGTCTTGTAGGCAAGCATCAGTACCTTGAATTTGATGCGAGCGGCTACTGGTAGCCAGTGTAACCTGATGAGGAGAGGAGTAACGTGAGCTTTTTTTGGCTCATTGAAGACCACTCTCGCTGCTGCATTCTGGATCAGTTGCAGAGGCTTGATAGTACATGCAGGAAGGCATCTCTAGTCCAGTCTGGAGAGAACAAGAGCTTGGACAAGGAGTTATGCGGTCTGCTCTGTTAGGAAGGGTCTAATCTTCCTAATGTTGTATAAGGCAAACCTGCAGGACCGGCCTTTGTAGCAATATGGTCTGTGAAGCTTAACTGATCATCCATCACAACTCCAAGGTTCCTGGCTGTCCTGGGAGGAGTTATGGTTGATGAACCTAGCTGTATAGAGAGGTTGTGATGAAGTGCTGGGTTGGCTGAGACCACGAGCAGTTCTGTCTTAGTAAGGTTGAGTTGAAGGTGATGGTCCTTCATCCAGCTGAAATGTCTCTCAGACAGGCTACAGTACAAACAGCTACCATCGGATCACCTGCTTGGAATGAGAAGTAGAGTTGAGTGTAATCAGCATAGCAATGATAGGAAAAGCCATGCTTCTGAATAAGGGATCCTAAAGATGACATGTAGATGGAGAAAAGAAATGGTCCAAGCACTGAGCCTTGAGGAACCCCAGTAGCAAGAAGTTGTGACTTAGAAACCTCACCCCTCCGAGACACCCTGAAGGACCTATCTGAGAGGTTGGACTTGATCCACAGGAGTGCGGTTCCTGACATGCCCATCTTTCTGAGGGTGGACAGGAGGATCTGGTGGTTAACTGTGTCAAAAGCAGCAGACAGATACAGCAAGATGAGTACTGAGGATTTGGAAGCTGCTCTTGCCAGTCTCAGGGCTTCAGTAACCGAGAGCAGGGCAGTCTCAGTTGAGTGGCCGCTTTTGACGCCAGATCGGTTGCTTTCCAGGAGGTTGTTCTGTGCAAGAAACATAGAGAGTTGGTTGAACACAACTCGCTCAAGAGTCTTTGCAATGAACGGAAGAAGGGATACCTTCTACTACTATACTATACTATACTAATGTGGTCTGTAGTTTCCTTAAAGGGTCTGGATTTAGAGAGGGTTTTTAAGCAGTGGGGTTACCCGAGCCTGCTTGAATGCTGTGGGAAATGTACCAGTGTGAAGAGAGGTGTTGATAATGTGAGTAAGCACAGGTATGACTGAAGAAGAAATGGCCTGAAGGAGGTGATAGGATCAAGCGGACAGGTATAGGATGATTGGAAAGGATCAGTTTAGAAACGTCTGCCTCCGAGAGCGGAGAGAAGGAGGAGAGAGAATGAGTATTTATGTTATGAAGTTTTTGTCAGTTTGAGGTGTGTAGAACTGGTCGCTGATGTTTCTTGTTTTATTTATGAAGAATATTGCAAAGTCATCAGCAGGATGAGTTGATGAAGGAGGGGGTGGAGGAGGACAAAGAAGAGAAGAAAAGGTTTAGAAAAGCATGCAAGAGTCAGAACAGTTGTTAATTTTGTTGTGGTAGTATGTTGTTTTAGAAGTGGAGACATTTGCAGAGAAGGAGGAGAGGAGTGACTGATATACACTAAGGTCAGTAGAGTTTTCAGGATCTGCTGTGGTTTCTGGTCTCTTCATCGGACTCTGCAGTATGGAAACCTGTCAGATGTTTACAGAGGTTAGAATCTGCTTCTGTCTCGTGCATCGGAGTGATGACATCAGCGGCAGATCAGAGATCCCGACACCCGCGGGTCACGCCAGTGACAGAAGAGAGGCCAGGGATTAAACTCGCTGGCCTCCATCTGCGTATCACTGGAGCAGAGCCTGCTGGGTCACAGATCACAGGCATTATTGATGATTGCACTGGAAACTCTGAGTTATCATGCACATGTACGTGGGTAGCTGTGCACAATACTGTTAAAACAGTAAAACAGTTATAACAGCATTTTACGAAGCTTTATCATCATATTCCATGCAGATTCCATGACCTCATATTAATAGAGGAAAACATATTAATCAGTTGATTAAGAATAGAGAATAAACAGAAATACAGTTGGATGCTGCAAAGATTTTGAAAGATAGATCAAAATGAAATTACAAGGAAATGAAAAATAGCATCTGATCATGTGAACATCCAAAAAAAGAAAGTTCTATATTTCAAAACAACATTTGAAAATTCAAAACAATGTTTAAAAGTTCAAAAGAAAGTTCTACATTTTGAAACCTTTGAAAGTTCAGAAGTTCTTAATTTCAAAAGAGTTTGTGAAAATTGAAAAGTTTAAAAGAAAGTTCTAAATTTCAGAACAACGTTTGAAAATGTGAAAGTTCAAAAGAACATTTGGACATTCTAAAAGACTGTTAAAGACTCTTCAAAAGTTTAAAAGAAAGAGAATTTGAGAAATACACTAAAATGTTGATAATAACAAAAGCAAACATTTGAGGACATGTCAATAAGTTTTCATAAAAAGGTTTGTTTCTGTAGTGTTAATGGTGAGAGAAGGTAGCGTGCAAGTGGCTGTAATGCCGTTTAATCCCTGGCACGGCTGGCATGAAGAGGGCAGCAGGTGGCACTAATGTGGTCTGGCATTGGAAGTCTTTCACACACTCTGTGACCCCGCTGAGTCTCTTTGAGCGTGAAAAGAGCCATGCGGTCAGTAAATGAGCCCTGAGCCCACTTTCTGATTCAACACTTTCTATTGTCTCAAGTGATGTCAGTGAAACAACAATAACAGCTAAGCATCAAAATGATGTGCCCTTGAACAAAAACAAAAATGCACTTTGCTCATTCATGTGGTTTAATGCAAAATGCAACCCATCATAAATGTATACATAATACTTTGCTAAGCAAAATGAAAAATGCATTGTTGCATTGCAGTACACTACGTTTTTTACATCATAATTTCTCAACGTATAATTTGCTCAGTGTTTTTGGACGTGGATTTCAATGCTCACATCTGTATCTCATGCTGTTAAAATAATCTGTCCGCTCAGAACTGCTTCAGGCGAAAACGACCAAACAGCTGCTCTTCAACCACAAACATCAAACATCAGACCGAAACACAACACACCATTGTTCAAAGGACTCACGTTTAAGAGTCAAAGGTGCTCATAAACACCTGAGTCTGCTCTTCTCCTCCTCACATGAGCGTAGTTTTTTAGCTGCTCTGATTCAAGGTGTTCTTTGACTTCAAATGTTAGAAAAAACACTGTTTCTGCAAAACGTGAATGCAATGCATTATTGCTAGTGTTCATCAAGGGTTAGTGATATGATCAAACCTATAACACTAGACAGGATTAATTTCATGCCAGACTGGAACAAAACACCTAAAAACACCTTAGCAACTGCATAGCAACTCCCTAGCAACTACCCAACCTACCCTAAAAAAACAACACCTAAAACACTATAACAACTGCATAGCAGCTCACTAACAACCACCCAAAATACCAATAAACCACCTAGATCACCACAGCAACTTCATAGCAACTCCCTAACAACTACCTAAATTATCATATAAAGCACCTAGATCACCATAACAACTACATAGCAACTCCCTAGCAACCACTCAGAACACCTTAGCATATGCAACTACATAGCAACTCCCTACCAACCACCCCAAATACTGTAGCAAACACATAGGACACAATAGCAACTGCATTGCAACTCCCAAGCAACCACCCAAAATACCATAGCAACTCCCTAGCAACCACTCAAGATACACCAGCGACACCTACTTCTCCTTGATAACGTTCATGATGATCTGGTTTCTGAAGGCAGATGATCTTCATCACTCTAAGTCTCGATTCTCGATTCGTTGAGCTTCACCATTCTTTGCTCACTTGCTAGTGGCCATTAAAGAGAGAAGTGGATTAGCTGAGGCTCTGGGCAGCAGTTAATCTGCTCATGAAAGCAGCCGATGTTCCCATCAATGGCTAAAACTAAACAAAACCGTGTTCTCTTTTGTGGGGCTTCAGCTCAGCTTCTCCACAGGCCTGAAACACTCCTCTGGACCAAAACCAGCCGTTTGTCTTGAAAGCCCAAGGATTTGTTCTTCCTTATCAAAACTCCTGCAGTTAAATATGTGGAGTGTGAGCAGGAGGAAGGTACGGATCCAGCGCTCTGGACGATATATGATGCTTTTAAGACGATGGCTCTGATGAAGATCAGTTCAGAGTGTTTAAAGCTGCCACAGATCTGGACGTGTGTTAGATACTCTATGTTTAGGAAAGCTCAAATGAATGAGTAAATATTCCTGCTCAGGTTCTGCACACTAATGCACATCAGCTCATTCATCTGTCAGATCTGAGAACAGAGAGTTTAAAACATCAGCATATATCAGACCAGCAGATTCTGGTTATGTACATTATGCCAGTGTGTTTTACCCATAATCCCCCTCTGAGCAGAGACGCATCAACCATAATTACTGGACATTACACTTTTTGAGACCTTTTCTGTGTTTATTTTAGTTTTAAAGTTTAAGTAATTTTGATGTTTTTGTAATTTGTATTATTTATTATGTTAATGGATTTTTATTTGTTCATTTGTCATTTTGCTGTCTGTCTTAATATGTACATTATGCACACATATATTTAAAATATAACATATGTAACAAATAGTATGTAACAAACTAGTTTAAAGTAATATTAAAGATAAACAAATCAAACCAACAATTAGATAAACAATTACAGATCTTTAAAAAAAATGGCCTATTTTCATGACAAGAGCGGGGTCAAAGAATCAATGTGTCGACCTTATCGACAGTGAGCTGCACAAATATTCCCATAATTCAGTTTGAGTCTGTCCAGAGCTGAATGTGGCCCTTGTTAATCAAACAAAGACTCGCTGGAGGAGTTCGCTTGCGGGACGAGAGAGAAGTGTTTCACCGTTTTGTGTCTGATCTTAGTCTTGAAACTGAGCAAAAATGTGTCCAAAAAGACAAGATACAGTCTTAATGAAATCACACCACAGACTTCTGTTGTTTTTCAGTGAAGCTCGTTATAACCACTAACACAAAGCCTACAATAAAACTTGATGTGAACTTGATTTGACCTGTTCAGGATGTGCTCAAAGAGAGTTTGTCATGTTTGTGGACTGCAGATTTTGCTGCTCTCCTGCATGAAGTCATCAAACTCTTCCTTCCCATGATCCTTTGCTGTCCAACTGTAGAACTGAAGGAACTAATTTGGCCTGGTGACCCAAAATTCCAGGTGAACTCAATTCCTCAATTCCAGGTGACCCAGGTGAAGTAATGTTGCAGTAATGAAAATATGCAGACATATCATTTTCACACACACACAGAGAGAGAGACACACGCACGCACAAACACACACACACACACACTCTCTCTCTCTCACACAAACACAGAGACACACACACACACACACACACACACACACACACACACTCACTCTCTCTCTCACACAAACACAGAGACACACACACACACACACTTTCTCTCTCTCTCTCTCTCTCACACACACACACACACACGCACACACACACACACTCTCTCTCTCTCTCTCTCCCATACACACACACACACACTCTCTCTCTCTCACACACACACACGCGCGCACACACACATTTACACTCTTAAAAATAAAGGTGCTTAAAAGGTTGTTCACAGCGATGCCACAGAAGAACCATTTTTGGTTCCACAAAGAACCATTCAGTCAAAGGTTCTTTAAAGACCATCTCTTGCTTAGCTTTTTATAATCTGAAGAACCTTCTTTCGCCACAAAGAACCTTTTGTGAAATAGAAAGGTTCTTCAGATGTTAAAGGTTCTTTATGGAACCATTTAGACAAAAAAAGTTATTCTATGGCATCGTGAAGCACCTTTATTGTTAAGCGTGTGAATGTGTGTGTGTATATATATATATATATATGGAAATTAAAAATATAAAATTTCTTGCTGATAAAGAAAGCCCAAAGAAACCTAAATAAATAAAATAAAATCATTTTAAATAGGATAAATAAATAATGATACAGCAAGCAAAAAAAATTAATTAAAATAAAATAAAAATACATAATTTTAATTAAAATAAAAAATAAATATAAAATAAAAATAAGAAATTAATAAAATAATAATAAAAAATAAAAATGAAAGCAAACATCTTTCTAATATTCCAAATATAATAAATAATAAAAAAACTAATAAATACAAAAATAATAATACAATAAAAATAATTAAATAATAAATACTACAAATGAAATTATATAAATTAAATAAAAATTAAAGCAAGCAACATCTTTCTAAAATTCCAAAAATTAAAATCCTGTACTCAAATTTCTTGTTCATACAGAAATATATAGGCTATATATCAAAATAATTAAAAAAATTATAAATTCTTGCTGAAAACAAAAACAAAAAAGTGTTATTATAGGCTAGTTAAATAAAACTAATCAAACTAAAATCATTATTTGAAATCAAACAAATATTAACTATATATATATGTATCGATTCTTTTGGTTGCTCTTAAAAGCATTAAAATGGACTTGTTTTTCCACCTGAGTTCCTCTGGTGGACCAAAAGTCAATGTGAAGTTCACTACCAACTAAAGTACAAAATAAATAAATAATATTTATTCAAACAACTGCTTGTCAAACGAATAGTCCCGCCCCCAAACTCACGTGATTGGTTGAGTCGGCCGCTCAATCAGATCAGTGTACAAATAATTCACATAACATCCCAGGCTTTATATATGTTTATTGTTTTGCACATTGGGTATTAACACACTGCGTACATTTTTTTTTTTTAAATAAAATAAAAGTTCCATAAAGAACTTCCGGCCGACGCGTGATTGATGACACTTCACCTTGTCAAAGGAAAGGATACGGATCGTGGCAAACAGCCCTAAATTATTTCCTTATGTGCCGCAGCAGCAGAGTCTGGACATGTTTTCATGTTTGTGTGACATTCACTCGCACTCTGGAGTCCAAACGAGAAAATTAATCCGCCATGTGTCACGAAGAGGGCCCCATTGATTACAGCAGCCTCTGGCGGCCGCTCATGGTATTGCGTAGGCTAGTTAAATAAAACTAATCAAACTAAAATATTTGAAATCAAACAAATATTAACTATCTATATATATATGTATCGATTCTTTTGGTTGCTCTTAAAAGCATTAAAATGGACTTGTTTTTCCACCTGAGTTCCTCTGGTGGACCAAAAGTCAATGTGAAGTTCACTACCAACTAAAGTACAAAATAAATAAATAATATTTATTCAAACAACTGCTTGTCAAACGAATAGTCCCGCCCCCAAACTCACGTGATTGGTTGAGTCGGCCGCTCAATCAGATCAGTGTACAAATAATTCACATAACATCCCAGGCTTTATATATGTTTATTGTTTTGCACATTGGGTATTAACACACTGCGTACATTTTTTTTTTTTAAATAAAATAAAAGTTCCATAAAGAACTTCCGGCCGACGCGTGATTGATGACACTTCACCTTGTCAAAGGAAAGGATACGGATCGTGGCAAACAGCCCTAAATTATTTCCTTATGTGCCGCAGCAGCAGAGTCTGGACATGTTTTCATGTTTGTGTGACATTCACTCGCACTCTGGAGTCCAAACGAGAAAATTAATCCGCCATGTGTCACGAAGAGGGCCCCATTGATTACAGCAGCCTCTGGCGGCCGCTCATGGTATTGCGTAAGGAAACTTTAACTTGATTTTTTTATATATATATATATGTGTATATAAATATAAAGTTCAAATACAAACTACAATGGCACATTTCAACAACTGAACACATATTATTAGTGTTGATAGCTATAGCAAATAGAAAGAAAGAAAGAAAAGAAAACCCAACTATGTAAAGATAAAGCAAGAAAAAGAAGGGCGAAGGTCTTATTCTAGCAAGAAGTTACAACAAGTTCAACGCATATAAGAGTTTCTTTGCGTGTCCATCATGCAATAAAGAGACTTCACAAATATCTTGCTGATTCTTCCATCTGCTGAAGTGTGGTTTAACCTCTAAAAACTTACATCTGTGAATAAAGTGCTTGCACAAAATAATTAAGTTATTTATCAGAAAGTCTAGGTTCTTATCCTTCAACAATACTCCAACTTTAACTAAGAGCACAGTCAAAGGGTGTGGAAACATAGAAAAGGGAGACGTGCATCTACTGATGGAGAAATTAATATCATAATAGACTTGCATGAGAAGCTGTGGGAAATAGTTATTAGATGAGAGCTTAATTAATTGTTATAATTTGTAAACAAAGAAAAATCACGTTAAATTGCCAGTATTTCTTGTAGGGTTCAATGCAATATCATTCCCCATGCCTAAAGTCTTCAGAACATAAGGGTCAAAAAGAAACATGTAAAAACATGCAATAAAACCTCTAAAATGAAGCACGAGCTGATGTTATTCTCTCATTTTAAAGTTACTGTCTCCACCTGCTGGTCGATATTCATTAATGCATCTGTTTATTTCTATGTATTTCTGACTTCATATATTTATAAATATAGCAGCTCTATATTTGTTTGAAAAAATTATTTTTCAAAATTATTATCATGAACTAAAACCATAAAAAATCATAAAATCAACAATAACTGAAATTAAAAAAAATGATTTCAGCTAGTTGCTAAGACAACATTTCTCATTTTGTTTAGTTTGTTTAGTTTAGCTTTTGGGTTGTTCTGACCCAGCTTTTGGGTTGTTCTGACCCAGACGTTAGGTTGTTTTGACCCAGCTATTGGGTTGTTTTGACCCAGCGGTTGGGTTGTTTTGACCCAGCGGTTGGGTTGTTTTGACCCAGCGGTTGGGTTGTTTTGACCCAGCGGTTGGGTTGTTTTGACCCAGCGGTTGGGTTGTATTTAACCCAGCATTTTTTAGAGTGCAGTATTAAATCATCAGCACCATGCAATTAATTGAACTGAAAATTGTAGTTGAATGACAGACCTAATAAAAGTATAGTGTCCATATAGCTACAGAAGTCTTGCGTTGTTTCTCATCACGCTGAACATTTGCAGATTATATTTCATCAATCTACTTTCAAAACATGCAACAATGTTCCATTAAAAACAGACAAACCAACCACAATAAACATATTTCCTTTTATTATGATGATCAGCATTAGTACAGTTCTGTAGATTCCATTACATCCACAAAATCTCATTTACATTTCATTTTTATCGTAGCACCAAAGATTTCGTTACAAAACACTGGATACTGAAGAGCAAAGACACTATGAAATAATCTTTGGGTAATCAGTGGAAAACAAGTCTCAAACCATCTGATGTTCACACTTCAAGTATGAATATATATATAAGTGTTAATACACAGGTGTAAATGTCTACACGACTCGTGGCACATAGTGCATCATACGGTCCTTTAATTTCTGATACAGACCTCATAGAGTTCAGTCATCTATCAACACGATGATAGTCAAAGGCTGGTTAGCTGCTCGCAGATGATCCGTTATACCATATGTTAACCTAAAACAGGCCTCTTCAAGTTATATTATCTATATTAACACACATTAAGCATAATTAAGCAGACTTTGGTTGAAAGCGAAAAGTGAGTAGTTAAAGCGATTTATACTACATTACATATGCTTGAAATATTCTCCAGCTATTTACAACTAACTCTAGTAGCCTACTGGTTAAAGCTCATTCAGTAGTTAAAACAGCACCGTTACTCTGTAAACCTTTTGTTAATGACCAATAAATGGCAAAAGATCAATATTTAATAATATTATGATTTTTTTGTCAAATGTATGTACATTTAGTTACGGAATAAATACTGTCAAACATAAATAATATACAAGACAATCATACGCACGAGTGGTTATGATTATGAGAGGTAGGGTTATGCAGTTTTAATTTGATCTACTTTAATCTTCCCTTCTAATAAAACTGACGTTATGTTTGTCTGTATTAATTCATCTGACTTTAAATTAATTAATTTA
>NW_015506137.1:436326-447191 GCF_001515645.1 Sinocyclocheilus grahami
ATGTTTGTCTGTATTAATTCATCTGACTTTAAATTAATTAATTTAGTCCATTTTATGTCACATGATTTACTTTAGTGACCTGATTTAGCTGGTTATGAAGACTGCAGTAATGATGGTAAAAATTCAGCTTTGCATTAAAGGAATAAATTACATTAGGCTAATATATTCACACAGAAAACAATCATTTTAAATTGTAATAATATTTGATAATTTTTACTGTATTTTCGATCAAATAAATGCAGCCTTGGTGGGCAGAAGAGACTTTCAGAAACATAAAAAAAAATCTTAACTACCCCAAACTTCTGAATGGTAGTGTATTTGCTTTATAAAAACTGACCGTCAGTGTCAACTAATTCAATTTATTCTGTCAAATAATTGAATTTTGTGACCTGATTTAGGACAGGTTTCAGAGGTTAGCTGGTCTTTTTTTGTCGCACTTGTCAAATAGTTGGTCACCTAAACCAGCTTAACCCAGCAAACCACTTTAGGCTGGTTTATTTTAGCACAAATGTTAATGATTGCTTCTGTTTTGAATCAGATTAGTAACTGTGTAAAATGCAAAAGCACATGCAAACGTCATGTTATGAACTCTTTTTTAGCACCGTTAACTGATGTCAGTATATTATTAAATATTAATAAAATATCATATATATTAACCAGACTAGTTCAGAAGGACATCTATGCATTTAGCTGACGCTTTTACCTAAAGCTGAAAGCGATCGTCAGGATAAAGAGATTTCAGTAGCGCTCCTTTGCAGTGTTTTCTACCTTCTTCTAGATTGTCAAACCCATTTTAAGCCAGACTTTGATGCAAGACACAAGTAAAACATTCAAATACACAAAACATTAAATTACTTATGTTTTCATATCAAGCAGTTTGCTGTCGTCAGAGTCTTTTGCTCCATATGAAATAAAAAAAAATCTAAAACGTGTTTTACGTGCAGTAGTTCATGTCCTTCTGGAAAAAGAGCAGATATTTTGGATTATGAAACGCTTTTTAAGTTATTAAATGAATCCTTTTCTGTCAAAACTCTGCCCAAAGTGAAGGATTTGACCGTTTGCTACAACTAAAACTAAAAAGAAACCCTCAAACGTGCTGTTAAACGAGCAGGATTTGCTCATAAATGAATCTAACATTTAACATGGTTGACCAAATGTTGATTCATTTTCACAAGAACACGCGACTACATCCATGTAATGATCATTTCACCCACGTTTCCGCATAAAAACGAATCCAATCCGCATCCCGAACCGTCCTGATTCGTAGTTATTTGGTTCTTGTAACTTTCGGAAAGTGCAGAAGTGGGACGTTTCGTACTTGTTCTGTTTAGCGTAGCTGCCAGACGTGAAAAAAAAAAACATGCGAATCAGTCGTGACGAGTTTTTCTCAAGTTGATTTAGTGGACGTCTTTCTTACTGGATTTTGACAAAAAGGCCCGTATGAGGATGAGGAAGACACTTCCCACAGAAACCGCCGCAGCGGCCGTAGATTCTGCTACCGTCCTGCAACAATACAACATAACGATGATTAAATCACTGCGTACAATAATGATTATTATAATAATCAGTGTTGGGGGAAGTTACTTTTAAAAGTAATGCGTTACAATCAGTTTTGGGGGTAACGCATTACAAGTAACGCGAGTTACGTACTCAGATTACTTTTTTAAAAGTAACTAGTAAAGTAACATTACTTTTTAATTAAATAGAAGGAAATATCAGAGTTACTTTTTCAAATAAGTAACAGTTACTTTGTTTCTCATGCATTGACTGACAGCTCTGGTGTTGCCGTGGTGACAGAAATCAGGAGTAAAGGCCCGTTCACACCAAGCATGATAACTATAAAGATAACGATAAAGATATAGTTCTAAAAATCGTTCTCAATATTAAAGAATAGCATAGTTCACACCACAACTATAACGATAACGATACAGAGGAACGATATCGTTGGAATCACTTTCAAAACGATGTTTCCCCAGCTGATGAACGATAAAACACTTACAGCCAATCAGATTCCATCCTGCTGTAACGAGCTCAAGAATTAAAGTGGCAGACGAGCGTGCGCTTAGAATAAACAGACGATACCGTTCGCTGGTGTGGATGCTAATATCGTTATCTTTATAGTTATCTTTATAGTTATTGTTCTTAGTGTGAACGGGGCTTAAGTGCAGAGCGTACAGTAAGAACATGATTTACTGTAGTTATGTATTTATTCATCTCACTGCACAAAAACTTAATAACAATAACATTTTAGTTATTGCTGAATAGTGTTGAACTTTCTTCTCCTGCGTCGTATTCTTCATGAGATGTGTTTGAGCGGCGCCCTCTACTGTACAGACGTGAGTTTACATTTCCTTCAGCCTGAGGCGCATTCATTTCACTTTTGGTGTGAAAGGGCTTTTATATTTATAAAGAAAGAACTTTTTTATATTAAAAACAAGCAAGCAAGCCCTGCCCAGATTTAAAAAGTAACTCAAAAGTAACGTAACGCATTACTTTCCATAAGAAGTAACTAAGTAACGTAATTAGTTACTTTTTTTAGGGAGTAACGCAATATTGTAATGCTTTGCTTTTAAAAGTAACTTTCCCCAACACTGGTTGCAATATTGTGTTACTCCCTAAAAAGTAACTAATTATGTTACTTAGTTACCTTTTATGGGAATTAACACAAGTTACGTTACTTTTGCGTTACTTTTTTAATCTGGGCAGGGCTTGCTTGTTTGTTTTTAATATTAAAAAAAACATATATATTGTATTTTTGGCAAATGTAAAAGCGGTTTTACACCAAAAGTGAAATGAATAAGCCTCGGGCTGAAGGAAACGCATATTCGCATCTGTACAGTAGAAAGTTTATCTAAAGTTAGGATGGTTGAATTGGATCATCGAAGGTCAGCAGCAAAGACACTAGTTAATAAAATGGGATTAAATAGATCAAATATATTTGTCTAATTTAACACATTTAATTATAGCAGGTTTGCCTCACATCCTGAGTTTGCACTTCACTGTTTTTCTTCACTTTGAGGAACACTGAATCTGTTTTTGTGCAGTGAGATGAATAAATACATAACTACAGTAAATCATGTTCTTACTGTACGCTCTGCACTTACTCCTGATTTCTGTCACCACGGCAACACCAAAGCTGTCACTCAATGCATGAGAAACAAAGTAACTAACTTGCGTAACTTATTTGAAAAAAAAACTCATAAATTAAAAAGTAATATGTTACTTTACTAGTTACTTAAAAAAGTAATCTGATTACGTAACTTGCGTTACTTGTAATGTGTTACCCCCAACACTGATAATAATCATAATAATAATAATCATCATAATAATAATAATCCACGTCCTCACTTCTGACCGGTGAACTTTGACCGTGACGTAGT
The DNA here is from genome assembly GCF_001515645.1 of Sinocyclocheilus grahami. Classification (NCBI taxonomy): domain Eukaryota; kingdom Metazoa; phylum Chordata; class Actinopteri; order Cypriniformes; family Cyprinidae; genus Sinocyclocheilus; species Sinocyclocheilus grahami. The sequence goes on from NW_015506137.1 coordinate 439,707, forward strand.
TGCCTTGGGAAACCCATTTAGTGGATTCTGCGACCTTCAGTCCTGTTCCACTGAGATTTATACTAAACTGACCCTAAACAATCAGAGAAGCAAGAGATTATTAGTGCATTACATAAAAATAAATTATTAAAACAATCTCTAAAAATTAAGGTCATTAACTGGTTTGTTTGATTTTTTGAAAGAAATAATTATTTTATTCAGCAAGGACACATTAAATTGATCAAAAGTGGGAGTAAATGCATTTATATAATTCCAAAAGGTTTCTATTTCTAATAGATGCTGTTCTTTTGAACTTTCTATTCATCTGTGAATTCTGAAAAATAAAATGCATCACGGTTTCCACAAAAATATTGTGCAGCACAACTGTTTTCAACATTGATAATAATCAGAAATGTTTCTTAAATCAGCATATTATACTGATTTCTGAAGATCATGTGACACTGAAGACTGGAGGAATGATGCTGAAAATACAGCTGCACATCACAGAAATACATTACAGTTTAACAGATATTCACATAGAAAACAGCTGTTTTAAATTGTAATAATATTTCAAATTTTTACTGTATTTTTGATCAAATAAATGCAGCACTTTTGAGTGCTTCTTGAAATATCAAAACATTAGTTTAGCAACATGTTAATATCAGACTTTGACTCTGGAACAGAGCTGTGATATTTCTGAAAGAAATCTCAGAAGTCTCATTTCTTTGATAAAAATACAGTAAAAATTGTGAAATATTATTATAATGTAAAATAACAGTTTTCTGTGTGAATATCTGTTAAACTGTAATGTATTTCTGTGATGCGCAGCTGTATTTTCAGCATCATTACTGCAGTCTTCAGTGTCACATGATCTTCAGAAATCAGTATAATATGCTGATCTGCTGCTCGAGAAACATTTCTGATTATTATTAATGTTGAAGACAGTCGTGCTGCCCGATATTTCTGTGGAAACCGTGATGCATTTTATTTTTCAGGATTCACAGATGAATAGAAAGTTCAAAAGAACAGCATTTATTTGAAATTGAAGTCTTTCCTAACATTAAAATGTCTCTACTGTCACTGAATAAAAATATTAGTTTCCTAGTTATCCCAAACTTTTGAATGGTAGTGTATCACCGTTTCTACAAAAATATGTTTTCAGCATTGATAATAATCAGAAATGTTTCTTGAGCAGCAGATCAGCATATTATACTGATTTCTGAAGATCATGTGACACTGAAGACTGGAGTAATGATGCTGAAAATACAGCTGCGCATCACAGAAATACATGACAGTTTAACAGAGATTCACATAGAAAACAGCGTTTTACACTTTAATAATATTTCACAATTTTTACTGTATTTTTGATCAAATACGTAAATGCAGCCTGGGTGAGCAGAAGAGACTTTCAGTCATTATAGCCCTGGTTTGTCACTGAAGCCAGGCGTGTCTCTGTACCTGTATCTGTACACCTCGGAGTAATTGTCGGTCTGGCCGCTTCGCAGGGTCACGTATTCTTTGGGGAAACCGCTCTGCATCTCGGCGCAGTAGATCTGCAGGATCTTGGATTGGACTTTGATGTAATGCTCTCCATCTTTCTGAACGCCTCCCTTCACCTGAACTTCTCGACAGCTCGTGTGCAGCTCACCTGATCAGAGAAACACACGTCAGCGCTTCTGCAGGCTTCACACACTCAAGACCTTTCTAAGACCAAGCAACAGAAACACAACAACAGAATTATTACAGTTAACTAAAACTGAAAATACACGGCAAAAAAAAAAAGTGTTTTTGTCTTGTTTTCCAGTACAAATATCTAAACAGTCTTAAGATGCATTTCCTTGAGATGCAAAATGAATGAAGATATCAAGTCTTGTCTTCTGAAGAATTATCAAACTGAAGTGAGTTTATGCCTAAAATAATAACACATCTGTCGATGAGGTCAGAAAAACAAACTTAATCTTCATTTCTGTCATGACAACTCTTGGAGGGATTAGCATGGTAATGTACATGACAATGTTAATGTATTTGTGAGCCTGCAGCACAAAAGCAGTGTTGAGTCGCTGGGGGATATTTGTAGCAATAGCCAACAATACATTGTACGGGTCACAATTATACATTTCTCTTTTATGCCAGAAATAAAAGAGCCCCGGAAAGCCTGGACATGAACTCACAGTCGGTCTGTCGGCAGGTGGCGTGTGTCTCCGGCCGGCTGGACAGCGGGCAGCTCTGAGACGGGAGGTTTTGAGCGCTGAGACACTGGACCGTCCTGTGCATGACTCCAGCGCCGCACGTCTGAGAACACTAGCAACGGCACACACAAAACCAGCTCACTTCACTGCACCGCACATCATTACCAGCGCTTGTCTTCATCAGCGTTCTTATACCTTTTACAAACTCAAGTTCAAGCACTTTCAAGCTTTTCCAGCACTTTAAACTGCGGTAAATTACATAACACATACACACTTGAGTTCTTGTGCTATTAAAAACCACTGGTCTGGATTGCATATAACATTGCATAATATAAATAGCCAACATAAAGTGTATAAATTATAAAAGAAAGAAATAATTTACAGGGTATCTTTTAAGACCTGATCAAATAAAATAAAGACTATGAGTGGGGTTGGGCAATGTCTATGGCAACAAATTAAATCATAAAATGCATGCAAAAACATTATTTGCAGTTCAATATCAGGTTTTCACAAATAGAGAGAGTTTTATAAAGTGACAAACCAACATGTTAATATCAGACTTTGACTCTGGAACAGAGCTGTGATATTTCTGAAAGAAATCTCAGAAGTCTCATTTCTTTGATAAAAATACAGTAAAAATTGTGAAATATTATTATAATGTAAAACAGCTGTTTTCTATGTGAATCTCTGTTAAACTGTAATGTATTTCTGTGATGCGCAGCTGTATTTTCAGCATCATTCCTGCAGTCTTCAGTGTCTCATGATCTTCAGAAATCAGTATAATATGCTGATCTGCTCAAGAAACATTTCTGATTATTATTAATGTTGAAGACAGTCGTGCTGCCCGATATTTCTGTGGAAACCGTGATGCATTTTATTTTTCAGGATTCACAGATGAATAGAAAGTTCAAAAGAACAGCATTTATTTGAAATTGAAGTCTTTCCTAACATTAAAATGTCTCTACTGTCACTGAATAAAAATATTAGTTTCCTAGTTATCCCAAACTTTTGAATGGTAGTGTATCACCGTTTCTACAAAAATATGTTTTCAGCATTGATAATAATCAGAAATGTTTCTTGAGCAGCAGATCAGCATATTATACTGATTTCTGAAGATCATGTGACACTGAAGACTGGAGTAATGATGCTGAAAATACAGCTGCGCATCACAGAAATACATGACAGTTTAACAGAGATTCACATAGAAAACAGCGTTTTACACTTTAATAATATTTCACAATTTTTACTGTATTTTTGATCAAATACGTAAATGCAGCCTGGGTGAGCAGAAGAGACTTTCAGTCATTATAGCCCTGGTTTGTCACTGAAGCCAGGCGTGTCTCTGTACCTGTATCTGTACACCTCGGAGTAATTGTCGGTCTGGCCGCTTCGCAGGGTCACGTATTCTTTGGGGAAACCGCTCTGCATCTCGGCGCAGTAGATCTGCAGGATCTTGGATTGGACTTTGATGTAATGCTCTCCATCTTTCTGAACGCCTCCCTTCACCTGAACTTCTCGACAGCTCGTGTGCAGCTCACCTGATCAGAGAAACACACGTCAGCGCTTCTGCAGGCTTCACACACTCAAGACCTTTCTAAGACCAAGCAACAGAAACACAACAACAGAATTATTACAGTTAACTAAAACTGAAAATACACGGCAAAAAAAAAAAGTGTTTTTGTCTTGTTTTCCAGTACAAATATCTAAACAGTCTTAAGATGCATTTCCTTGAGATGCAAAATGAATGAAGATATCAAGTCTTGTCTTCTGAAGAATTATCAAACTGAAGTGAGTTTATGCCTAAAATAATAACACATCTGTCGATGAGGTCAGAAAAACAAACTTAATCTTCATTTCTGTCATGACAACTCTTGGAGGGATTAGCATGGTAATGTACATGACAATGTTAATGTATTTGTGAGCCTGCAGCACAAAAGCAGTGTTGAGTCGCTGGGGGATATTTGTAGCAATAGCCAACAATACATTGTACGGGTCACAATTATACATTTCTCTTTTATGCCAGAAATAAAAGAGCCCCGGAAAGCCTGGACATGAACTCACAGTCGGTCTGTCGGCAGGTGGCGTGTGTCTCCGGCCGGCTGGACAGCGGGCAGCTCTGAGACGGGAGGTTTTGAGCGCTGAGACACTGGACCGTCCTGTGCATGACTCCAGCGCCGCACGTCTGAGAACACTAGCAACGGCACACACAAAACCAGCTCACTTCACTGCACCGCACATCATTACCAGCGCTTGTCTTCATCAGCGTTCTTATACCTTTTACAAACTCAAGTTCAAGCACTTTCAAGCTTTTCCAGCACTTTAAACTGCGGTAAATTACATAACACATACACACTTGAGTTCTTGTGCTATTAAAAACCACTGGTCTGGATTGCATATAACATTGCATAATATAAATAGCCAACATAAAGTGTATAAATTATAAAAGAAAGAAATAATTTACAGGGTATCTTTTAAGACCTGATCAAATAAAATAAAGACTATGAGTGGGGTTGGGCAATGTCTATGGCAACAAATTAAATCATAAAATGCATGCAAAAACATTATTTGCAGTTCAATATCAGGTTTTCACAAATAGAGAGAGTTTTATAAAGTGACAAACCTCACATTTCAGCCTTTAAAATATTTTTAAGAAATAAAGTCCAAAGTATAAACAATTATGTTTCTCAGTGGCTCTGGTGAAAGAGGATGAATTTGCATTTTCAATAATCCCGTCTGCTGTTTTTGTTCAGAACAAAAAGCTAATGTGCCTTCAAAAGTCTAAAAAATTTAGACCTCCGCTGGAGTCCAGAGCCACAGCTCACCGAGCACTGAAACACACACAGCACTCATTCAGATTCAGTTACTTTACATTTATTTGATGCCATGTCAGCAGCAGCGGCTATATCAACTCAATCAATACCCTTTCAAAATAATGTTCACAATAATTCAACAATTTTGTCTTAAAAAGACAACACACAAAATAATAATATATGACCCTGCAGCACAAAAGCAGTGTTAAGTCGCTGGGGGATATTTGTAGCAATAGCCAACAATACATTGTATGGGTCACAATTATACATTTCTCTTTTATGCCAAAAATCATTAGGATATTAAGTAAAGATCATGTTCCATGAAGATATTTAGTACATTTCCTACCATAAATATATCAAAACTTAATGTTTGATTAGTAATATGCATTGCTAAGAACTTCATTTGAACAACTTTAAAGATGATTTTCTCAATATTTAGATTTTTTTGCACCCTCAGATTCCAGATTTTCAAATAGTTGTATCTCGGCCAAATATTGTCCGACCCTATTTCACAAAATTGACTGGTTTTGTGCTCCAGGGTCACAAATAAACTTAAATAACAATAACAAAAATAATAGCAATGACAATTATAGAGTCTTTGAACTTACTATACGACAAGAATTCTAAAATTATTTTCTGAATAAAAATGGGAATGCATTCATTATTCACTTACAAACATTAACATGAGGATTTATGTTTCTCATCACCTGAGAAAACTCACGTTTCAATATGAGTTTAGGAGGCAAACACAAAGCGTCCATGAATTTCAAACACTAATGCTCTTATCATTAAAAATATATATATATTATTCTTTAAAAATTTTTTTATTATTATTATTACTTTTTTTCATATGAATTGTAGTGGAAAGGAAGGAATTTCATTATTTTTATGTTTATTTATTTATTTATTATGTGAATTGAAGGAGCAAGTGCATTTCTTCCATCCTTTCTTTCTTTCTTTCTTTCTTTCTTTCTTTCTTGTGAATTGGAACAGCAAATGAAGAAATTTCAGTATGTATGTATTTATTTATTTATGTATTTATTTATGTAAATTGGAGCAGCTAGTAAACAAATCAATTTATTTATTTCTTTTTGTGTGAACTGGAACAGCTAGTAAATTAATTAATTAATTTATTTATTTATTTATTAATTAATTTATTTATTTATTTTGATGTGAATTGGAACAGCTAGTAAATGAATTTATGTATTTATGTATTTATTTATTTATTTACTTACTTATTTACTTATTTATTTATTTTGATGTGAATTGGAACAGCTAGTAAATGTATTTATTTATTTATTTATGTATGTATGTATGTATGTATGTATGTATGTATTTATTTATTTATTTACTTATTTACTTATTTATTTATTTATTTATGTATTTATTTATTTATTTTTATGTGAATTGGAACAGCTAGTAAATGAATGTATTTATTTATTGATTGTTTTATTTATGTTTTATGTGAACTTGAGAAGCAAGTAAAGGGATTTCATTATTTTAATATTTATTTATTTTATATTATTATTATTATTATTATTATTATTATTATTTTATGTGAACTAGAGCAGAAAGTGAATGAAAAGCAGTCGCTCCATCAATCCAGCTCCTCCCTGTGATAGTTTATGAGGTCAGTATTGTTCTCTGAGGAGGTGTGTGGAGACTGCAGATGCACCTGAGTCCATGCGGTGCTGATCCAGACGTACAGGCAGGTGGCGCTGTGACACGGCTCGTGTGTGTGGGGTTTGAGAGAAGCATCACACACGCTCTCCGGAGCCGCCTTCATCCCTCCGTCCACACAAAACACAGATCTGGACCTCAGGCCGCGGCCACAGCTCGCGCTACACTGGACACACACACATCAAAGCCACACGTTTTACTAATCTTCCCTCAAATCATAATTACTTTCTCCATATAAAATGACTTGTTGTGAATGTTGTGGGCAGGGAAATATTAATTATTACTAAATGATTAACAGTAGAGGGGGCATAAACAACAACCGTATTTGACCGTTTGGAGAGACGGAGGGACACAAATCACTCAGATTACATTCAGACAAGAAGCAGCCATAAACACAGAGTTCAGCCCCAAAGCACACCAAAATCAAGAAATATTCCTGCTTTAGGACCACTGGGTTTTAGCAGGAAAGTAATGAGTGCTAATAATAGGCTTTGTTTTTATCATGCACATTTTTTAAATATTATTCTTCAGATTTTGAGGTGAAATGGGACATTTATTCTTGATTCTTCATCATTATAATAAAATAAAATTCATTTTCCTCTGATTGTGACTTGGGATTTTTGTATAAAAGTCTCTTACGTATAAGTACAATGTGTTCATTTGCTAATAAAATAAAACAACTACAGCTTTTTCTATTTGTGACATGACATATTAACATTTTGTGCATGAAAGTAAAGTCCTAATATAGGCTTTGTTTTATTTTTATTTATATATATATATATATATATATATATATATATATATATATATATATATATATATATATA
>NW_015506137.1:447969-488384 GCF_001515645.1 Sinocyclocheilus grahami
ATATATATATATATATATATATATATATATATATATATATATAAATTAAATTAACAAATAAAATAAAACAATAATATTAAATATTACAGCTTTCTCTAATTGAAACTTATCACCTTTTACTGGCATATTTTGGTATAAAAATAAAGTCCTAATATTAGGCTTTGTGTAGTGTTAATATTTTTTTGTGATTCTTCATCCTCCTCCTCCTCTGATCTGTATATTTAAGAACTACCATCCATTTAAAATAAAATAAAATAAAATAAAATAAAATAAAATAAAATAAAATAAAATAAAATAAAATAAAATAAAATAAAATAAAATAAAATAAAATAAAATAAAATAAAATAAAATAAAATAAAATAAAATAAAATAAAATAAAATAAAATAAAATAAAATAAAATAAAATAAAATAAAATAAAATAAAATAAAATAAAATAAAATAAAATAAAATAAAATAAAATAAAATAAAGATTAAGCTTTCTCTGATTGTGACTTTGACTTATTGGGAAAAAAATAAAAATAAAATAAGACAAAAAAAAATAAAATACTTATCACTTATTATTAGAAAATAAAATAAAATAATAAAATAAAATAAAACATAATAACATAACATAACATAAAATAAATAAAATAATAAAATAATAATAAAATAAAATAAAATAAAATAAAATAAAACATAATAACATAACATAAATAAAATAACATAAAATAATAAAATAAAATAAAATAAAACACTGCTTTCTCCCATTGTGACATGCAGCATAACTTATATTTGGCATTTGTATCAAAGTAGCATATGTATAAGAACTGTGTGGTCATTTACTATAAATAAAATTATACTAAAAATAAAATATAACATTTTAAATAAATAAATGAATAAATACATTTTCTAGTTTCTCTGATTTTGAATTTCTTACTAGCATTTGTTTTGTATAAACGTATCTCGTATATAAGAACTATGCGCTCATTTGCTATTTATAAAAAAATAATAATAATTGTATAAAAGTATATTAAGTACTATGTGTTTATTCACTATTAATAAAGTAAAATAAAAGCAAAAATAATAAAACAAATGTAACAACCAAACAAACGTGGGAGCCCAGTTTAACCATGCTGATTTAAGCTGTGCTTTTTCAGCAGCTCAGCTTTAAGTCCTGACATCTAGGTAACAGCTCTAGTGTAAGGTCGATGGTGTTTTACTCACGTCCTTCCAGTCGTGTGTTGTCCAGCTGTGCGTCTGGCAGTCGGTGTGGAAGCAGGAGCGGAGGCGATCGGGACGCAGGAGCGCGTCACACAGCTCATCAGAGACGCGACCTTTGCCCTTTGACCTGCAGAAGACCTCACGCGACTGAAGGCCAGCGCCGCAGCTCGCCGAACACTGCACACAAACACACGGAAACACACCTCATTATTAGCCTTTACATGCTGAGTTTATATCTGGAGCTGGTCTGAATTAACACTCGGCTCATTTTGACTTGGAAGAGATACGTACTAATTTCTAGAAACTGCATAGTTTTTTTGGTAAGGGAATGAAACTTTGCGAGTGTTTTAAGACCCTCAAAAAACATCTCATGTACTTATTTATTTTTTTCAGATTTTTTGCAATTATTTTTTAAGAGATATAACATGTTTCATATTCGGGTCATTTTTGACCCGGGTATATATGGAGCACCATTAGGTGTCAAAAACACGTATCAATGAAGTTATTTTAGTGTCTAAAAACTTTTATAAAATATATTAAGCCTTTTGGTCCATACCTCACACAGTTTTGGGACTGAATTTTGTTGATAAATATGAATAGTGTACATCTTTTGATGAACCACTGCAGCGTGAAAAACTGATCACTTTTTTATCTGAAAGTGAAAGTTTATACAAATAATTAATTTGTATAAAAAAATTATACAAATAAATTGAATTCATTTTGTTTGAAAACTTACTGAGTAATATTTATGTTGTTTTGTTAGAAATAAATAGGTAAGTTTCATAAAATAAAATAATTTTATAGAATAAAGTTATAAATTCAAAGGAATTAAATTAAATTAATTTAATGCAGTTAATACTGATAATTCTCAGAAATGTTATGTTTTTTATAAATTTCATACAATCATATAATTAAATAAGTTGTATGTATGCATACATATATATATATATACACATTTCAGCAATTTTTTTTTTTAAGTTATTTATTTTTATTTAATTATTCAATTTATTTAATTTATTTAATTTTAATTTATATAATTAATCAAAAAAGTAATAACATGGTAACAATCAAAACATTTAATTTTCCACATTCACTCATTAAAGTGGAAATGAAGCAGTCAGTCAAGTTCACATTATTTAGTAAAGTGATTTCCACTTTGATTAAAAAATATATAACAAACATGATTAATGTAAACATTTTAAAGAAAAAAGGTTGTTTTGTTATAGCTTTTAGAGCAAGGGTGCCGCCATCTTGCAGTACAACAGCGCGTGTGACGTCACGGGGTTGGTTCGCTCTGATGGCCAGTGAAGTAATACAAGCATTTCTTTACATTTTGAACACACGCTTGTTTTGAAATGGAGGAAGATTACATTGAAAGCACTGTTAAGTCCATAATAAGTGCAATTGCCTATGCATTTGAGCCGATACGGCGATGGGACCGAGCAGTATGGGGTTGAAGAAACCGCACCGGTAAAGTGCGGATTGGAAACAATACTCGTTTACGTGGATGTCATTCCGACGTGCTTTGTGTGCATTTGCTGATGAAGGCGCGACAGAAAGTTCAATTTGGTAGCCTACTCACGTGCTGTCCGAGCCGAGCTGTGGCTTTGTGTGTGTGTGCAGCACCGCCGGCGCGAACAGAATTGATCTATCAAAACGCCTGCGTACTGCATTTAAATCTCTTTCAGAAAAGGTCTATCACAGCGTGTAAGTACCGCACTGAAATCTATAATCTGAAAGAAGAAAGTCATATACACCTAGGACGACTTGAGGGGGAGTAATTTATGTACTAATTTTAATTTTGGGTGAACTAACCCTTTAATAAGAAATTGCAGTTACACTTTATTTTAAGTGTCCTTGTTCCAGTGTAATTATACATTTAAGTACTGAGTAATATTAATTAACTACATGTACTTACTATATGGTTATGGTTAGGATTAGGGCTTGGCCTAGGGTTACTTGCATGTAATTAGGCATAATTTATTATTATTATAATATTAAGTACATGTAATGTGTAACAATAACACCTTAAAATAAAATGTTACCAAAATTGCTGATCAGATACAATATGGTATTAGTATGATAAAAAAGACTGTTTTATGCAACAATGACTCTTGGGGTGGAATGCATTGATGATTAGAGCAGTGTGTGTGTTTAAGAGGCGCTGTGTTCAGACGTAAAGCGTGTCTTTCTGCTGCGCTGGAGGATTTCATGCTCTATGCAGGCCTGTGAGACGAGCTGATTGCTTCCAGACGCAGAGGGGGATGATGGGGGATCGTGACGGGGTTCGGGGGTAAAGCCGGGGCAGGAGTGAGTGTAGACAGTGTTGGGGAAAGGTACTTTTAAAAGTAATGCAATACAATATTGCGTTACTCCGTAAAAAAAAGTAACTAATTACATTACTTTGTTACTTTTTATGGAAAGTAATGCATTACGTTATTTTTGGGAATGCATGGGAAACAAAGTAACTGTTACTTATTTGAAAAAGTAACTCAGATATTTCCTTCTATTTAATTTAAAAGCAATGCGTTACTTTACTAGTTACTTTTAAAAAGTAATCTGATTACGTAACTCGCGTTACTTGTAATGCGTTACCCTCAAAACTGGGTGTAGAGGTGGGAAGACCCGGGACGTCCCGAGTGACTGGATCTGACCGCAACCAAGGGCGTAGTTTTGGTTTGAACACTGGCGGGTTGAAGTGTGAACTGTTTTAGCGGAGTCCTGGGTCATGCTCCCTCATAAGCGTTATTTATTTTATTTGTTTGCTAATATGTTTTTTTTTGTAAAATCGTCTTTTGTGCTATCATCTGCACATGCAAGGTTGGTTGATAACCAATTACTGTTAACTGGACCACAAAACCAGTCATAAGGGCCGAATAAATAAACTTCCATCCAGGCATAAATGTATAATTTTGACCCATACAATGTATTGTTGGCTATTGCTACAAATATCCCCCAGCGACTTAACACTGCTTTTGTGCTGAAGGACCACATATAGTGTATTTTATATTATTAAGCCACTTTTATAGGCTATAGTTTGACATAATGTTCTAGTTCAACATGTCATGGGAAGCCAATCTAACTTAACATTTTTTTCTTACATTGATATAGTTTATTTCTTACTCCTTAACAGTTCATCAGGCTCTTAATGATTTAATCTCTGCCATCTCTTGGAATATCTGAAGGCCAGGTTTGTCCATCACTCGAACCCGTTTTACACACGGCCCTCGATGCTGACTTGTACTTGCTCTCATGAGTTCTTAACTGTAGCATTTGTTATAATAAGGCTAGCACTACCAGGCCAATAATGACTTATTTAAAAAAAAAAAAATCTATATAGCATTTGTTATGAACAGCCTGCACATTTAGAAACAAAAGTTACAACATGCCACAGCTGTCATATAAAGCTATACCCTTAACAGATTGTCTATTATAAATTCTACAAGTTAGACAAAATTTACAACAATAAATAAGCCTACAATAAAATGTGATAAATTCTAGTAAAGACGGTCATTGTCACAATACTGTGGAGCGAGGAGTAACTCAAAGTACAATGTCTTTAATTAATAACCAAAAGAAACACGAACAGAAACAGATCACGAACAAATCTTATCACAAAATAATAATAATAATAATATTATAAATATAAAATTATAAATACATTACAATAAGGAATAAAGTATTGGTATATTTTGCTTAAAAGTATCTAATGTGGCAGTACTGTTTGTTATTTTACTAATAAAATTAAATAGAAAAAAAATATGATTATTGACATAAAAAAATTTTTTTTTTTTGTGGTATTTTTAGTGTAAAAGTACCTTATGTAGGAGTGCTGTTTGTTCATTATTAATAATGATAATAATGATGAAAAAGCCAATTCCAGGAAGTGACGTCACATACCGCTCTCCACCGACTGGCTCTCCAGGAGGGGCAGGGTCCGGCCCGACAGGCCTTCTGTGTTCTGGGTGGGATGAGATGAGCGCAGCTGTGCTCCTGGATCTGGGTTTGGTTCTGATCGACGCAGACGATCTGCCGCTCTTTGATTCCCTTCCCGCAGGACACCGAGCACTGCAGACACGAGAAAGACAGACCAGACCGTCAGGAAAACCACCCACGATCATCTGGAAGCACTAGCACAGAGAAACACGCTCACACGGTTTAGGCCGGACAGATATCATATTTTACAACCCAGATGAAAAACACAATATTGCTTCTGTTCATTAATTATGATCGTGGGACACAAAGCTATATGGATCCATGCGGTGTGATGGTGGGACGAGATCTTGCGCACGTTCACAGGCGCAGGAGTCTGATTTCAGATCATATTTCACCACAGAAAAGACAGAAATAAGAAATTTTTAAATGGTTTTAAATGGTATTTTTAGAGAATTTTTATTTATATCACTGTGGGAAATAAAACATTTTAAATTACATTTTTATACTTTTTTTAATAGCCTTTTATTGCTAAGGTGTCCCCAGAATTTTTGGTTTAGCTAGTTTTAAAAGGGAACAAATCCATTTTTGTAAAAAAAAGTATGTAGGACAGATATTTTTATAGTCTCTCTGAATAAAATAAAATAAAATAAAATAAATATTATTGACATTTTAATAAGTTTTTTATTTTATATATTTTGTAAAGCCTATTTTTATAATTGTAAAAATTATTATTATTATTATTTTTTTATGTTATTGCACTTTTTTGCACTTTTTATACTCCAAATGTCTATTTGAGCTTAGTTTAATTTTGTGTAAAAGTATTTTATATAGAAATACTATGTATTCATTTGTATTAATTTACTAATATTCATGATACAAGCAAACAAACAATCAATCAATAAATGAATAATTAAATAAAGCATGACTTAATATTGGCATTTTTGTATAAAGGTGTCTATTAGAAACCTTTTATTTTTATTATTTTGCATTGTCAAAGTGTTTCCCCCCTAATTTGTATTACTGTGGAAGAAAATATAATAAAAGTTGTATTTAAAACCAGCACAAATTAAATTTACTACCACATTTAAATTTTAAATATAATTGAAATATACATTTACTTCATAAATAAAATAATATTATTATCAATAATAATTGTATCATATTTTTTATTCACATTATAGTAATGAGAATATTGAGGGGTAAATGCAAAAAAATCTTAATATTCCTAAAAACAGGCCTAATTTTGTTTGTTCGAAAATTACTTCTTAAATTTAAGGTGAAATATGAGCTGGATCTCTTTCAGCTTCCTGTTTTGACTTCAATAACAGATCCCAGTATCTGCGTCCACATCTGTGAAGTTTGATCCTCGTGGAGAATAAAAGCAATTTTTGCAAAACTAAACACAAGTTTGTGCAAAATTAAAGAGCATCAGGACACACGCACACGCACACGCACACGCACACACACGCACACGCACACGCACACACACACACACACACACACACACCATAAACAGGGTCATTACAGAGGTATTTTAAATACAGGCTGCAGTCTGCCAGCAGAAACACATCAAAGAAACACAGATAAGAGAAACGAACATCAGCATGCTGGCAGACACACACACACACACACAGCTGAAGGGAAGAGGAGGAGAGCGAGCGGCTGTGAACACTCTCGTCTGATGGGAGTCACACACACATACTCTCTCTCACACACACACACACACTCTCTCTCTCTCGCTCACACACACACACACACTCTCTCTCTCTCGCTCACACACACACACACACTCTCTCTCTCTCGCTCACACACACACACACACTCTCTCTCTCTCGCTCACACACACACACACACTCTCTCTCTCTCGCTCACACACACACACACACTCTCTCTCTCTCGCTCACACACACACACACACTCTCTCTCTCTCGCTCACACACACACACACACTCTCTCTCTCTCGCTCACACACACACACACACTCTCTCTCTCTCGCTCACACACACACACACACTCTCTCTCTCTCGCTCACACACACACACACACTCTCTCTCTCTCGCTCACACACACACACACACTCTCTCTCTCTCGCTCACACACACACACACACTCTCTCTCTCTCGCTCACACACACACACACACTCTCTCTCTCTCGCTCACACACACACACACACTCTCTCTCTCTCGCTCACACACACACACACACTCTCTCTCTCTCGCTCACACACACACACACACTCTCTCTCTCTCGCTCACACACACACACACACTCTCTCTCTCTCGCTCACACACACACACACACTCTCTCTCTCTCGCTCACACACACACACACACTCTCTCTCTCTCGCTCACACACACACACACACTCTCTCTCTCTCGCTCACACACACACACACACTCTCTCTCTCTCGCTCACACACACACACACACTCTCTCTCTCTCGCTCACACACACACACACACTCTCTCTCTCTCGCTCACACACACACACACACTCACACACACACACACACACAGCTGAAGGGAAGAGGAGGAGAGCGAGCGGCTGTGAACGCTCTCGTCTGATGGGAGTCACACACACAGCTGAAGGACGGCAGAAGAAAGACGAGAGGAGAAGCGGCTTGAGGTCAGTCTGATGGGATAAACATGATGTTTTGTGTTGAAATGATGAAACGATCTGTACCGTAGTAATATTTACTGCTAGAATCACTTCTAATGCATGAACGTGTGTCTAATCCTCAGAATGTGATTGAACTCGAACAGAGTTTGAAAACTCAATCAGCTTTAGTCTCGAGACTGATAATACAAGCAAACAAGAGTGAATTTCCCAAACCTGCCAAGAACACGTTCAGCTCATATTTCAGTACAAAGTCAAAGATCGTTTTTTCTGTTTAGAATTATTAAGATATTAAGATATACACACTACAGTTTTTATATATAAATTTACATATATATTTTTTATAAAAAATATTGTATTTTTAAATTTTAAATATTTAATATGCAAATAAAACAAATTAATATATATATGCATATTTTAAATTGCAATACAAATATTTAGTTTTAAACATTTTATATATAAATGTAATTTTTTTTGTACATTTTACATGTAGTTATATACAGTAAAAATAGTAAAAAAAAATATTTTCATTTAAATATGCATGCATATTTAAATATTATATTTTTACTTTATTATGGTTTTATATTATATTTTATTATCTATTGTATATGTTCACATTTTAATACATATACAAATTTATTTTATTTTTTATTTGTGTGTGTGTGTGTGTGTATATAATATATATATAATATCATAATTAAATAAATTCAATTATTTAATGATAGAATTTAATTATTTACCAGCTCATTTATATTATTTAAAAGCACACATTGCAGTAGTATTTGTTGTTGATTGTATTGCACTGATTTTTTTTACTGTAATCCAGTGAGAACAGTATTGTATTACAGTAATGAGACTCTAATGAGCATTAAGATTCATCAGGGATGGCAGGTTTGGTGAGATTCAGACATATAGCGACTCATTCAGATCACTAACAACTACACAGAGAGAGAAACTGTGGTCAAGCTCAAGCAAACGCAGCGATCTGTGAATGAAGTCTGATGTAAAATATCACTGATCTGATGGAGCCGCTCATGTATATATTCTTAATTTACACTAGAGTCAATGACAGAGAGAAAAGAGCTCAAGCCGGATGTTTAAAACACAGAAATCACTGTCTGTGAGTGAACTTCATCAAAGCTCAGACACTTTAGTCACATACATGTGTTCAGACAGGACAAAAATGTGCTGAAATATGTTAGACTGACTATTGCTTAAACACAAAACAATGCATGAAGTCCACAACCAGATCCTCTACATGTGTGTGAGTGGTTTTTTTTTTGGAAATGCATTCCAACTTCTACTTGGAGAAACTTGAGAACATAATGTTAACACGACTGCCTTAACACTTACCTTCTATCAACTATTCTGAAAATAACATGTCTGAAAAGACATATATAATGATCTATATAAATGTATATACATTTTTAAATGTAATTAAATTAAATAAACTATTATATATAGTGTTGGCCACTCCACTCACAACTGCTGTTCTGTCACTTTTTCTCTTGACAAGAAGTGCTTTTATTCAGTCGCAGAACGACTGAGAACAGGACACGTTTCAGACGTGCGCTCCTCTTCACTTCAGCGCCAGGCGCGAGTCAAAACGAGCGCGGAAACTGTACTTTTGCACGCGCTGTAGCCTGTATCCTTTCATATCAAAGCGCGAAATAAACTACATGCACGCGATGTTGTGGTCAGTTAAGTCATGAAGTTACCAAAAAGGCTATTAAAGCTGCCTTAAAACTGTGCATGCGTGTCATATATCTTATATGAGTCACATTTAAGAACATGTCTTTGAAATAGTTTTCAAAACTGTCCTGGAGCAGCCCAGCACTGTCTCACTCATCTAACACACCCGATTTAACTCGTCAGCTCGTGTTTATTTTAGCACTTCAGTCAGTGAATACGCAGCCTGCAAGAAATAATACAGTTAAACAAGAAAGTAGCCCAAAATAAGAAAGTTAATACACCCCCTGTCTACAGGACGCGAGCTGCGCGACAAAATACTATAAAACATTATAATCAGTGACATGACAAATCCCCGACAGTAAACTGCCTCGTTCTATTTATGAGGTACTGACACAGAGTTCAAATGTCCTGTGTAGACACTAAACAGACTCAACCTGTTGCGACGCGGTGGTGTCGCGTCCGGTGTAGACACTACTGTTAATATTGTTATTACACTTGTATACAAAACGTCGTATTATGCTTGTTATAGAGTGCGTGACGTCACGTGCACTACCGCCGGGTGTCAGTAGACAAGGCAGTGGCAGTGACGCGGTTGTCACGGCGACAGTCACAGCCTACCCAACCCTCCTACTAAATTATTTCATTCTTGCATGCAAAAAGACCTGTATGGTGACTATGGGGCTATGTAAAATATTTTTGACAACTTACTAGGTTTATCATTTGTCATTTTTTTCGATATTGTGGATAATCATCTGTTACCTGACTATTGACATCGCGATACTTACGAGACATCGTCGATATATGATAATATCGTCATATAGCCCAGCCTAGTGTGTGCCGAAGAGAATACATATAAACGAAAGTCTCAACAGCAGTCAGCTGGTGCTCTTGAAAAACACTATAGAAACACATATGCATGAACCCTCCATTAGCAGTCACTGAAGAAAATCACCCAAGACCTACCCGCACCACAATGGGAGACAAAACCATAATGTTGAATGGCTAGTCAATGGTTAAATTTTAGAGGGGGGGGGGCAATTTTTTATAGAAATCAGTATTGGTATCATTGATACTGTCCTTCCGTCATAAAACAAGATGCCATTAAACAAATATTTAAAAATATACTGTCTTTATGTTGTTTGTACATTAATTCGAAGATTGAATGTGAAATTATTGCAATATAAAATAATATTTAAAAACTTTAATGTCAGGTGGGATTAATCGCGATTAATTTCAGAAAAATGTGCGATTAATAAGTAATTTTTTTAATCGATTGACAGCACTAATTATATTATATTATATTATATATTACAGTATTTATATTTTTTAATTTATAATTTCATAGATATATACAGTACTTTGCTTTTTATATATTATATAATTTATAAATATATATACATATATAAATTAATTCATCAATTGATGCTTTAAAAAATGTTATTACAATTAATTTATCATTTTTAATTATATATTTAGAAATAATATTTAAAATATTATATATATATATATATATTTATATTTATATACAGTATACTTTCATATAATCAATGAGTGAGCAGAAATCAAATCAGCAGAAACAGTAACGTTCCAGCAGATGAAAGTCTCTCTGCATCACGTCATTATTAAATCCACTCTTGCAAGAGAACGCAGATCCCG
This sequence comes from Sinocyclocheilus grahami, assembly GCF_001515645.1. Taxonomy (NCBI): domain Eukaryota; kingdom Metazoa; phylum Chordata; class Actinopteri; order Cypriniformes; family Cyprinidae; genus Sinocyclocheilus; species Sinocyclocheilus grahami. The sequence continues at coordinate 459,071 of NW_015506137.1, forward strand.
ACGACGTCTGAACGAACGGATCTGATTTCATCACTCACAGAAAAACATAAACAGATCAGATTCATAAACAAAGTCCTTGACATGTGAAATAAATGCATCTGTGGTTCATGGAGTTCAAACGTGCGTGTGTGTCTCTCTCTGTGTGTGTGTGTGTGTGTGTGTGTGTGTGTGTGTGTGTGTGATCTGATGATCTCATGGTAAGTTCACTGAATGTCTCAAGACACGTGCCTTAAAACGTCTGCGGCGATCAACAGATCAACACAGTGTGGATAAAATTGGCGCAATGGTCCATTATTGGTAGTAGATGAAGTTTATCAAATAAGAAGATCATTGTGATCATAGATCTAAAGCAGCATGTTTAAGAGCGCTTCTCGCTGAATGCCATTCCCATTGCACAAGTGTCTGCTCATGAAAACCACATGAGAGGATCAGACTCTTCAAAGATCTCAGTAAATCTGCAGCCCTCCGTCACCAACCCTTTCAGCAGTGTTGGGGAAAGGTACTTTTAAAAGTAATGCATTACTCCCAAATAAAGCAATAAGCCCCGTGAAGCCGTGGTTTACAGTGAATTTATAACACCTAAGGGGCGTTGTTAGGGTCTAAAACCTGCTATAAATTCACTGTAAACCACGGCTTCACGGGGCTTATTGCTTTTATAAAACGGTTACTCCATATACGTAGTAAGGCTTCACAGAATAAAACAGAACAAATAAAGTGTAATGATATTAATAAACACAGTATTCTTCCACCAAACAATGTAGCTCCTCAGAAACACTTGTGGTTGCTACAAAGTATTTGCCGAGCAACACACAGACGTAAACAAAGGTGTGTGTTACTTTGTAGCGTCATTTACAACAGCTTCGAACGCGGCTCAGCCAATCAGAATCAAGCACCGGAACTAGCCGTTTTATAAAATGTAACTAATTACGTTACTTAGTTACTTCTTATGGAAAGTAATGCGTTACGTTACTTTTGAGTTACTTTTTAAATCTGGGCAGGGCTTGCTTGCTTGTTTTTAATATAAAAAGTTCTTTCTTTATAAATATAAAAGCCCTTTCACACCAAAAGTGAAATGAATGCGCCTCAGACTGAAGGAAATGTAAACTCACGTCTGTACAGTAGAGGGCGCCGCTCAAACACATCTCATGAAGAATACGACGCAGGAGAAGAAAGTTCAACACTATTCAGCAATAACTAAAATGAAACTCAAATGTGTGATTTTTGCTTAGTATGGTTGAATTGGATCATCGAAGGTCAGCAGCAAAGACACTGGTTAATAAAAAGGGATTAAATACATAAATGATATAGTCTTATTTAACACATTTAATTATAGCAGGTTTGCGTCACATCCTGAGTTTGCACTTCACTGTTTTTCTTCACTTTGAGGAACACTGAATCTGTTTTTGTGCAGTGAGATGAATAAATACATAACTACAGTAAATCATGTTCTTACTGTACGCTCTGCACTTACTCCTGATTTCTGTCACCACGGCAACACCAGAGCTGTCACTCAATGCAACAAAGAAACAAAGTAACTGTTACTTATTTAAAAAAGTAACTCTGATACTTCCTTCTATTTAATTAAAACGTAATGCGTTACTTTACTAGTTACTTTTAAAAAGTAATCTGATTACGTAACTCGCGTTACTTGTAATGTGTCACCTCCTATATTGCCTTTCAGATCGTCAGACGACACACCGGCCATTAAACCACAGAGCATGCACATCTATGAGCACTCTGAGCGTCTTTGTGAAGGTGTTTTGCAGGAACGAACGACAGACCGCAGCTGGTCCGATTCTGCGCCTCTGAAAGCTCAATAAATCAGCGAAGGCATAAACAGACGAGGAGGACGCGGGTCAGCTCTGGGTAAACTGGAAACACACTGTTAGCATGTCGTTTCCTCAGTAAGTGACTATCAGCTGTCAGTGTGGAGATCATGCAAAGCCTTTTCCAAACCAGTGAGCCACGAACGTGCATTCAGTAGAGGGATTTTATCACTGTTACATCAAAATCAACTTGGTAAAATAACTTGATCCTTTGAAATATCGATATATAGATATATAATTAAATGAAACATTGTGAAATTGAATTTATATTTTATATGTACATTATATATGACATATATTGCCATACATATGTCACACATACATATATATTTATATATCATTTAATGTTGATAACTTTATTCAATTTCTGTATATTTCCTACTTGCTGAAGGGCACAGGTAAATATGACATTTATTATAATGGGTTTATGTGAAGATTGTTTTAAGTTCACTTTAATTAAAAGTTATTTTTTAAAGTCTAATAAATGTTCCAATTGATAGCTCTCAATTATACTGTAATGGTTAAATATTAGGGGAAAAAGAACAGTTTCCTAGGGACATCAGTATTATTGATATCAATGATACTCGCCTTCAGTCATAAAAATAATGCCACTAAACAAATATTACAAATATACTGTCTTTATGCTGTTTCTGCATTAATTTGAAGAGTACATGTAAAACTATTGAAAACTATTAAAAATGTAACTTAAAAACTATTTTAAAACTTTAATGTTAGGTGAGATTGCTTAATTACTTTTTAAATCGATTGACAGCACCAATATATATATATATATATATTTTTTAATTATTTTACAATTTTATATTAGATTTTATATATATTTTATATGAATACAGGACATATTTTTTTATTTAAAAAATATAACAACAATTTATTTACTAATTTAAATTTTGATTTATTTAATATTTAAATCATCAATGGACAGATTTAGATTTATTTTTTAATACATAAAATATTTTACAATTTAATATAATATTTGACATATTAATTAAAAAATATTAAATAAAAGTTTTAAATATATTATGTATATCTATGTATATGTATTTAAGTATTACATGTAATCTTAAATTATTAAATTACATATTAAAATAATTAAAACAAAAGAATATATGTATATATAAATTTCAACAAATTTATATATTTTTATTTTAATTTAAGTTATTTATTTTTATTTAATTATTCAATTTATTTCAGTTTATTTCATTTTAATTTATTTCATTTATTTACCATAATTTAACAATGTAACAATCAAAACTTACTCCCCCTTGGTTAAGGCAAATATAATTACCGAGCGTAATTAATGCTGACTGAAAACTTGGACAGACACAAAAAAGCGTGCGTGAAATCAGAGTCGTTTCTCCATATGGATCACATTATAATTATAATATAATCACAAATCAGCACAGGCTTCTAATCAAATCACAACATCGTACAGATTCAGGGCCATGTCCTGCTTTAATTACAGCCTAATTGCATAAACTAAAGATGGACTGCATAAGAACATGAATATGTTTCTGCACTAACTTTCCACAGTCAGTTCAACATTACAACACGAGGGTTTTAATTCGTTTCCAGGAGAATAAAACGGACTTCATTAGGCTTTTGGCTGAAGCTCATGATGGTTTAAATCAGTTTTGACTGGAACAATAATGTTGAGTTGATTATAAGTTGGCAACGCTGGATCCTCATCAAGACGCAACAAAAACCAGACGCATTTCTAGTAAGGGTTTCTACTCAAAATCTGCTTTTTTCTCTCATAATAAAGGCAGTTTATTTATTATCACAAGTAAAATTGGTTAAGGTAAATATTGCTTTCTCTTAGTCGCTTGTATGCTTCTCATTTCACATCTTAAATGAATAAATGTAGAGTTTATCATCACAATGAGGTAAGTTACCATGTTTTAACAATACCAATAAACTACATCATAATACTGCAATCAATCATCAATGTAAAGAGAATAAATAACATTACTGGTGCTTATAAACGCATAAATACAGCTAGTTTTGCGAAGCAATTCAACAAACGTGAATCTCGCTGTCATACTCATAATAAAACATAATAGAAATCTCACATACAAACATCAAAAAGCCAAGCATCTCTAGTCACATGACTTCCTGCGGTCATTAGCTCGAGGGCTTTCTGGGTAAATTCAGACAACGGCTGCATTATTAGAGAGCGCTGACATGATGATTTACGAGGGACGAGCCACAAACGAACCCAAACGATGGAATAATCATTTGCGGCCCCCGTCTCAGAGAGAATATTAGCAATAATCAGAAAACTGAAACAGGTGTTTAAGGGTGTTTGGTGTAGAGCAGAGGCACTGCTGGAAATGAGTTTATTATAGTTAACGAAAACTGAAACCAAAACCACTGAAACAACAACAACAAAAACAAAACAAAGTAAATGTTAAAATAAAATATACAACTGAAATAAAGTACAATAAAAAACTTTTCATTTCAGCAAAAACATAACTAAAATTAAACTAAAATTGAAATGTATGATAACAATAAAACAAAAACTACAAAAACGAACTAGAATTTAATTGAAAAGGGAAAACTGAATATTATTAATATTTCAGAATATTAATAAAAACAATAGTTATTTATTTGTTTGTTATTTAACACCACATCAGCAGCAAAGCGTATTTCTGTGGCAAACTTAGAGTTGTACAATTTTATTATGTCTAAAAATATATCACTACTCTATTATTTTTCTAATAATTGTATTATTTCTAAAATGTTATTTCCAAATATGTTATTACTAATGCAATATTTTATTATTGCATTATTACATCTAAAATTCTATTCATTGTTACATTTTCTAACATCCAAAATTTTATTAATTGCTAAATTTTCTAACATCTAAAATGTTTATTCTAAAGGTTTTTAACACTAAATATTTTATGACTTTAAAATCATTGTATTTTCTTAATCTTTATTCTCTTAAAAATTGCATGCAATAACAATAGTTTCCTACAAAAACATAAAACAGCGATTATATAATTATATCTTTATATAAGCTCTTTAAGTTTGATATTTGATCGAATCAAAGACGGAAAATTCTGTGCAAAAAAAGACCATTAATGAAAGTTAGAGACCAAAAACGAAAAAATGACTAAATTGTATCACCATGAAACACTCTTCTGATTGAAATCAATGGATTTGTAGCATTCTCTGCTAAAAGCTTTCTACTAAGCACAAAACATTACAATGTTTTATTTCTGTTATTGAGAGAGAATTTGCAATGAAACACAATTAAGGATGTTATAAACACAAATACAGAGAGCAGAAATCAAATGCCGTCTCTCTTAAAGAAACGCAGCACTGCTTTATAATCAAATCAGCACATTATAAACCATGCTGTGCTTTAATTACACCGCCTGATCGCCGTAAACGGCACAAGAACGTAAATACATTTCTGTATCAACATTCAACATTACACCACACATTTTACGTGATCTGAAAGTGTGCCTCTTGCTGGACTCAAACGAGTGTTTGTCGTTTCTAAACGGCGAGAGGGAAATCCGAAGAGGCTTTTAAGTGCAATCTGAAACCTGCGATGATTACGAGGCTGTTCTAGGCTCTATAAACACGGTTTTAACTCTCAGATGAAGGACTCTGGCCAGCTCTGATTAATATCAGTCAATGTTGCTGTGAAAGCCAAACGCATTACAGCCGAGCCATTAACCAAATGATTCCCAGCTGCAGCGACCCGCCGCTTCTCTTCTATAAACCTTCAAGAAAACATCGTCAAACTCACAAGACGCAAGGCCTTTTCTGGCACTTCGCAGGATTTCATGAAGCACATTAATGTCTCCGTAAAACAGCAGAATGTGTCTAAAACTAAGTTGGATTTTATTTCTATAAGCTGTGAAGCTAAACGCGTATCTCACATAAACATGCTTATGAATAATTGCCTTTAATAGTTTCCATTTCTTTTATTAATGCATGATCCTGCCAAAATAAAATAGGATCAAAGTGGCTTGACTTGAATTACATCTCACATCATATATCACACTAATATATATTTTATATCAAAATATGAAATATTACATACTATTACATGACTGATGCATATATATTAAAATAATCCATCTAAAAGGGTTTTAAACAGCATTTTGATGAATCATGAATCTTTAAGCTTGCATTATATATATATATAAATGTGAAATATTGCATGCAAATATTACATGACCAATGCATATATATATTAAAGCTTGCATTACTCCATCTAAAATGGTTTTAAACAGCATTTTGATAATTATTTTGTTATTTTATGCCATTTTTTGAGCTTATATTAATTGAGAGACTTGATTTGAAATGTCATTAAGCTTGAATCATTAAAGCTTGCATTACTCCATCTAAAATGGTTTTAAACAGCATTTTGATATTATTTTATGCCATTTTTTGAGCTTATATTAATTGAGAGACTTGATTTGAAATGTCATTAAGCTTGAATCATATATTAAAACATGAAACATAACTTAACTTCGATGCAGATCTACTAAAATACTCCATCTAAAACAATTTTAAACAGCATTTTGATAATTATTTTGTTATTGTATGCAGCTTTATTGAGTTTGATTTGAATCATGTCTTTGAGCTTGCCTTATATATTACATAAATATATATTTACATATTATAATGTGAAATATTGTTACATGATTGATGCATAGCTAAAATGCATCACTAAAACTGTTAAAAAGCATTTTGATGATATATATGATTAAAAATGGTAAATAATTAGTGCTGTCAAACGATTAATCGCATCCAAAATAAAGGTTTTTGTTTACATAATATATGTGAGTGTACTGTGTTTATATACTATGTATATATAAAGACACACATACCGTATATATTTTCTATTTACATGTATATATTTATATTCATATAATTTAATTATATATAAATATATTTAATATATAAACGCAACATTTTTCTGAAATATATACATGCATGGGTGTGTATTTATATATACATAATAAATATACACAGTACACAAACATATATTATGTAAACAATAACCTTTATTTTGGATTAATCGTTTGACTCCACTATAAATAATACATTAATTAAGAATTACAGCAGCTAAAATAAAAACGTTAATGAACATAGAAACCCCTTCAGATGTGGCTAAAAGCCCAACAGACTAAGAAAACAACACAAGCATTCACAACCTTTATGTATTTTAATCATTATTACAGTGTGAAATAGTTCTGGAACAAACTGAGTGGGACGTTCAGTTGAACATATTTATGAGAAAAACAAAATCATACATCATCATGAGCGATAAGAGAACAGAGAGAAAGAAACCAGAACAAGATGAACAGAAATAAAGACGAGAAACCAGCGGATGAGAAGAGAAATGAACTGCTTGATCGCTGCACAATGAAGATTGAGACAAATATACAGTTACTTTATGATTCAAAACACAATCAAACAAGACATTTGCATATAAAAGCTGCAGCACTGAATCTCCGGCTGTAAACAAATAAATAAAACAATCCTTCGAAACTATTAGAAATGGCCAGACAATCGAACATACCAAACATACGGCATAAAAGAGGTATTTGTGTTCTGAAACTTAAGAAATATATCTAAAAAATATAGAATAATGTGACGTATCTGTATAAAACTCATTCAGATGGCAATTAATTCACTGCGAACGAGGTTTAATTACCCGAACACGAAAATTTGCAACTTTTCTCCTTTTTTTCCCTCTATAAAAATAATATACAAATTTCTCATGTCAATCAATCACCGTCTGAACAAGTCGATAGGTTGTGGTTTTATTATGGGTAGTTGATCAAATAAGAGCTAAAATGCTCTCAAGGTTTCGTTTGCAGAAACCGACTGCAACCTTAACAATAACGATGCATGAAGTCAAATTCTGAGTAACAATGATACAAACAAAACTCAGCGCTACATTTAGACAAACAATGAAGTAAATAGTAACTTAGTGATTCAATCCTAATTAGCACCAAATCTCAGTGTTGATACCTGATGACGAGCAGTACAAACGTATCACTCGTTAACCCTCTTAATGCATTTTGACACGTAAAAACTTTTGTAAAACTTAGTTTTTAGTAAGGGAATGAAACTTTGCAAATGCTTTAGGACCCTTAAAATACACATCATTTGGGTTTTTTCAGATTTTTTACAATTATTTTGTAAGAGATATAACACGTTTCGTGTTCGGGTCATTTTTGACCCGGGTATTTATGGAGCACCCCTAGGTGTCAAAAATACTTATCTATGAAATTATATTAGTGTCTGAAAACTTTTGTGAAATATATTTAACCTTTTCCCCATAGCTCACATACTTCTGGGTCTGAATTTTGTTGATAAACATGAATATGTACGTCTATTGCTAAAACACTGCGGCGTGACAAATTGATCACTTTTTAAAATCGGGAACTGAAAGTTTATGCAATTAAAATTAATTTGTCTAATTTGAAAACTTTTCAGAGTAATATTTAGGCTGTTTTGTTAGAAATAAACATGAAGGTTTCATAAATGTGGGCTGTTTTGGAGAAATCATGAGTTATGAATTAAAAGGAATTAAATTCCATTCACTTCAATGCAGTTAAAACTGTTAATATAATTCTCAGATTGCACGTTTTTATAAATTTCATACAATGATAAATTCAAATATAATTTCTCATCAATATTGCGAAAAATATATAGGTATTTTGCATCATAGATTTTTTTTGGTGTGGTTCATGCTTCATTTGAAATTTCAAAGAATTTCTTGATTTTTAATTAATATAAATTAGTAAAAGCAGTAATAACATAATTTTTTTCATATTTACTTATTAATAAGAAGTCACTGATTAAACACAATATGGTTTTAGCTGAAAAATATTCAGTTTTATGAAATAACAAGATGCTGAATGCATTATGAGGGTTAGACGAGGCTGAAATCTTTGGTCGTTTGATTTTATTACATTTCTGCTTTATTACATTTTGCGAGTGCATTTTGAGACAAAGACTGAACGATGAGGTATTTCTTTCATTTGTCATTTATCAAGTTTTCCTTGAGTGTTTCAGTCCCCGTCGAAGTGTCGCAATCGCTTGTCAAACTAACTAAAGTGTGGTTATTTATACTTAGATATGTTTATATCCTGCAGCCACGATTTCTGTTGAAAAACATAAAACTGCAGATCTTCCAAAAACTAATTTCACATCGCGATCAAAATAAAAACAAAGCACTAACAAAAAATTATTTTCCTCTGTACAAGTCAACGTCACGAGCACCAGTTTGAAATATTAAATAATATAAGACGAATTGATGATTTAAAAAATACTCATTCTGTACAAAGATACAAATATAATATACAATAAGTGGCTGCTGGGTAATTGTCATAATAATAATAATTCAAATATTAAACTCTTATACACAAATATACACTTGTGTTTTTAGATTACAGCTCAAACGAGTACAAATATAATTGCACGATTTATTTCTCTGTTTTTCAGACACGCTTCCTCTGATTCATAGAGCGTGCGAACACGTTTTTAATCACTGTTTTTAATCTGCTTAGGTGGCCCGAAGATTCACTGCAAAAAAATATTTTTTTTTCTTGTTTCCAGTACAAAATAGTCTTAAATCAAGATGCATTTAAAGGAGATATTCAGACTTGCTTTCTGCAAAATGCACCAAAATTAAGTGAATTTTCGCTTAAAACCAGAGGCGGACAGTAGTGAAGTATTTTTACTCTGCTGTAAAAGTACTTTTCAAGTGTCAGTACTTTATCTTTATCTTTATCTTTATTTATATTTATTATTAGTGTTTTTCTTTAGAAAACTTTACTTCACAACATTCCAAAGCATAATATTGCACTTTTTTTACTGCACTATGTTTCATATTAAATATCATTTTATACTTAATTACATTAGAAATCTATTACTTTCTTTCTTTTACTCAAGTAAAAGTAATTGAAAGATTTACTTGAGTACGAGAAAGTACTACATTTTTTATGTTCTTAAGTATGAAAGATAAAACAAACAACAACTTTTATTTATGAAATGTAGTGCAGTAAAAAGTAAGACATTATGCTTTGGAACGTAGTGAAGTAAAAAATACTCTGATAAACTACAGATAATTGTAAATTTACTTGAGTAAAGTAAAAATACTTCACTACTGTCCGCCTCTGACTTAAAACAAGAACAAACACCTACCAATGGATTCAGCAAAGTATTTTTTTTATTTTTAAATTGTATTTATTTTTTTAAAAAGCAAATTGGTTCAGAATGGGTTCAGAAAAATATATTTTTATATTTTTAAATTTAGTTTTTTTTTAAATGTGTATATTTATTTATTTACTACTTAATTTTAAGCAAAAACTGATTTCATTTTGATGCATTTTTTAGAAAACAAGACTTAATACCTTAAGTAATTTTGCATTTCGTGTAAATGCATGTTGGTTTAAGAATATTTAGATATTTGTATTGGAAAACAAGACAAAATACTGATTCTAAACAAAACGGTAAACAGCTGCGGCCGGTTGCATAAAAGGTTTAGACTAGTCTTAAAAGTTAGTCATCTCATTTTGTTCTTTAAGACTGTTTGAGATTTATAAAATTCGGTTACATAAAAACGTAGATTAGTCTACTGGTTAACTGCTAGTTGGTTCTTAAGAAACTGTCTTAAAGGGTTAGTTCATCCAAAAATGAAAATTCTGTCATTAATTACTCACACTCGTGTCGTTTCAGACCCGTAAGACCTTCGTTCATCTTCGGAACACAAATGAAGATATTTGTGATGGAATCTGAAAGTGTCTGACCCTCCCATAGACAGCAACACAACTGAAATGTTCCCAAGTCCAGAAACGTAGCAAGGAGATCTGTCAAATAATCCATGTGACATCAGGGGTTCAAACGCAATTATATGAAGCTATGAGAATACTTTTTGTGCACAAAAGAAAGAAAAAAAAAAGACTTTATTCAACAATTCGTCTCCTCCACATCACCCTAGTTCAATTTTGGAGAATATCAGCTGGAAGTAAACAGCGTATGCTGTTCTGTGTCAGCCGCGTCACACGGATACACTGTTTCCGTTCAGATCAAATCACAACAACGTAGGAAACAGTGTATCCGTGTGACGCGGCTGACACAGAACAGCATACGCTGTTTACATCCAGCTGATATTCTCCAAAATGGCACTACAGGGTGATGCGGAGGAGACGAATTGTTGAATAAAGTCGTTTTGTGCACAAAAAGTATTCTCGTAGCTTCATATAATTACGGTTGAACCCCTGATTTTTTTACAGATCTCCTTGCAACGTTTCTGGACTTGGGAACATTTCAGTTGTGTTGCTGTCTATGGGAGGGTCAGACACTTTCAGATTCCATCACAAATATCTTCATTTGTGTTCCGAAGATTAACGAAGGTCTTACGGGTCTGAAACGACATGAGGGTGAGTAATTAATGACAGAATTTTCATTTTTGGGTGAGCTATCCCTTTAACATAGAGGCTAAGTGAATGTAACCGGCTCCTGATCTTTGGTGTTTGTGAGCGAGGTCTGGGCGTGCTTTTAACTGAACGTGAACCCTGTTTGGGCGTGTCTTTGGGCGTCTGATGGACAGACAGACAGACAGACACACAGACAGCTGCTATCTATCGTACCGGCTTCCACGCTCGTCTGTGCCATGAAGCCGCGGCGGCGGCGCAGGGCTGGCCGTTACACCGCTCCACATCGGCCGGTTTGTCCAGAGCATCGCAGCTGGGCTCGTTTAACCTCTGACCGCTCGGGCGCTGACAGACCACCAGACGCGTGCGCTGACCGCCGCCACACGAGCGTGAGCACTACAGGACAGAGACAAAGAGACACTCCACCATCAGCACTTCAGCTTCTCAACTCATAAACCAGGCAGAAGAGACTCCAGTACAGTTTATCCTGTCGCTAAGCTAAAGATGCAACACTCAAAAACACACACATCAATAATGAGTTAAACTGTAGTTTCATAATTCATTTATCTATATTTATGATACTCTTACTCAATGCTGATTGAATTTTATTTCATTTTTACAATCAATAATTCTCTCTGGATTGTAAAATAATAAAATATTATTTATAATAATGAATTTTATTATTATTATACAATTATAATTTATTAATTGATAATCAACAAAAATATTATTATTATTATTTCCACTCAAAATAATGAAAAAGAACTCTTTCTGGTAATGAATTAATCATATATAATATTTTTAAGCAGTATTGCTGTTGACTTATACTGAGCATTGTGGATTATATAAGAAATACAAAATTATTGTAATAATTAATACAAATAATAATTTAAATACATTAGTATGCAAATATTATCAAAATAATGATATTGTTATTAAATAAATATAATTTATCAATATAATATGAAATATGAAAACATAAATATAATCAAATTTATTAATAGTCCTTATTGAAACTTGTTTCGGTACTGAATTACTGAAATGTAATATTTATAATCAATACTTCTCTTGAGTTGTTGAACACATTGTGGATTATAATAAAATATATTATTATTATTATTACTTAAAGTAATTATTTAAAAATAGTGCTGTCAAACGATTAATCGCATCCAAAATAAAAGTTTTTGTTTACATAATATATGAGTGTGTACTTTGTATATTTTTTTATGTATATATAAATACACACACATGCATGTATGTATTTCAGCAAATATGTTATATTTATATAATACATATATTTATTTATTTATAATTTAAATTATACGGATATAAATATAGACATGTAAATACATGTATATATTTTCTAAATATATACTGTATGTGTGTATCTTTATATATACACATATTAAAACATATTAAATAAATATAATAAATGTTAATAGAAATATTAATAGTCCATGCTGAGATTTGTTTTGGTAATGAATAAATAATATTATTAAATATTACTGCATTAAATAATAGTATTTAATATTTATAATCAACGTGTCTCTTGACTCGTTAAACACTGTGGAATACAAAACAATACACAATTATTTTTATAATGAATAAAACTAAATTAATTAAAATAAATTAGAATTGTATTATTACAAATACTATCATATAAACTAATTAAGAATTATTAAAAATAAACATAATATTATATGGATATTATAATGAATAATAATTATAATGATTATATTTTAACAGCATTTTAATGAACTTCAAGTCATGTTTATTGTAATATTAATGTAGTGTTAATTATGTTAACATTAAATGAGCACTCTCTGAATGCGCAGGTATTGTGTGTCTGACCTGTCCCCAGACGCCGTAGTTCCAGTGTGGACAGGGTCCGGAGTCGCAGCTCTTGGATTGGTCGGGTTTGACTCTCTCGTCGCAGTGATTGGTGCTGCGTCCGTCTGCGTCCTGACAAACCACGACCCGCCGCTGGAAGCCACCGTCACACGAGCTGGAGCACTGAGCACAAACACAAGACACCAGCATCTACTGTCAAACCAAAAACTACTCAGACACCACATATCGTTTTTGATATGTGACACTGGAGCACAAAACCAGTCATAAAGGTCAATTTTTTGAAATTGAGATGTATGCATCACCTGAAAGCTGAATAAATGAGCTTTCCATTGATGTATGGTTTGTTATGATAGCACAATATTTGGCTGAGATACAACTATGTGAAAATCTGGAATCTGAGGGTGCAAAAAAATCTAAATATTGAGAAAATCATCTTTAAAGTTGTTCAAATGAAGTCCTTAGCAATGCATATTACTAATCAAAAATTAAGTTTGATATATTTACGGTAGGAAATTTACAAATATCTTCATGGAACATGATCTTAATATCCTAATGATTTTTGGCATAAAAGAAAAATCTATAATTTTGACCCATACAATGTATTGTTGGCTATTGCTACAAATATCCCCCAGCGACTTAACACTGCTTTTGTGCTGCAGGGTCACATATTTTTTTACTAGTGGGTGCAGGACATATACATATAATTTATGTAAGTGAGGATAGCAAAATAAAGTGAACTGTGACATATTATACTTCATACAGTGGACTAACGGTAAAATCTGGGATCAAAAATGATTCAGACACTTTGACCTGAGCATGCTCTGCTGAAGTGTTTTTCTTTAATTGCTAATGCGAGCTTTTTACACCACCAACTGAAGAAAATGAAGCATTGCTTGGTGATTAGTTGAGCTAAGTTAGTTTTATCTAATTGTGTGCCTGAATTTAACAGCTGACAGCTATTCAGCTGAATTCATTCCATAGCTTTCTATCAAAGTTATCTGACATTATCAAGCTGAATTTCTTCTGACACGGTTTAACTCTGAGTGCTTCTCATATTTTATTAGCATTTTCTAAACTGTAGTGAATAAACTGTGATAATGTGAGAAATGTTTGAGTGTATGGCAATTTCCCTTTGGGGATTAATAAAGTTTATTCAATCCTATATATTGCATAAAGAAAATGAAGCCTCATTATGCATAAAAAATATTTTTATTTAATAAAAAAAAGTCATCATTTAATATTTTCCCAATATATTGTATCTGATCAGCAACTTCTCATTAATGAGTGAATGTGATTTTTTTTTAATGTTATTGATTAATAAATAAAATGTAGATAATCTTTGAAATTTCAAATTACACATGAACAACACAAAAAAACTATGATGCAAAATAACTATATATTTTTTACAATATTGATGAGAAATTGTATTTGAATATATTATTGTATTAAATGTATAAAAATATATAATCTGAGAATTACCAATATTAATCCCTTTGGAATGAATGGAATTTAATTTAATTAAAGTGATGATTTTTTTATGCTGCAGTGGTTCATCAATAGATGCACATATTTATATTTATCAACAAAAATCAGTCCCAAAAGTGTTTTGAGATATGTGAAAAAGGCTAAATATATTTTACAACAGTTTTTAGACACTAATGTAATTTCATAGATAAGTATTTTTGACACCTAGGGGTGCTCCATACATACCCGGGTCAAAAATGACCCGAACACGAAACGTGTTATATCTCTTAAAAAATAACTGTCAAAAATCTGAAAAAAAAATCATGATGCATATTTAGAAGTCCTTAACATATTTGCAAAGTGTCATTGCCTCACTAAAAACTATGCAGTTTTAAGAAATGTTTATGTATTTAGTTTGGCTCACAACAGACCCGAATGCATTATTTTTTTGCATTATGAAATTATTTCAATGCCAGTTCAACACATTTCACCTCTAATTCTCAGTACTGTAATATGAAAAGCACATTGCATCAGTGATTGAGTAAAATTGCTAAATATATATATATATATATACACTCTCACACACACACACGTATGAATTAATAATATTAATAAATTTACCAATAATTATATTAATAAAAATACACTATTATATATATATATATATATATATATACTAAATTCAAATACACTTTTACTCAACTATGAATTTCATATATATTTTATGCATCATTTAAGTATATTGTTTTGTATTACAAATGTTAAATGTTAACATGAAGCAGAGTAAGTGAGGGTGTCACTCACGGCTCCCCAGGGCCCCGTCCTCCACTGGTTGTCTGCAGACGGGACGTTCCAGCTGTGGCTGCTGGGGTCGTAGGGGAAGTGGGGCTGGTTGTTGGGCCAGTGGTAGGAGGATTGGCAGGGGGCGGCCGCACACTCCTGCTCAGTGCTGGGACGCTCGTCTGGGTCACAGAACGACTCGTCCAGCTGATGATGGTAGCTCATGCACACGACCCGCCGCGTGGAGCGACCCACACCACACGACACCGAGCACTGCACCAAAAACACACGCCACAATCAACACAAACCACACCTACAGACAGCTGCCTACCGAGACACCTCTTCAGGCAGCACACCTCAAAATGCACTGCAATAACTTCCTTTAGTTAGTCAATGGGTTTCAATTTCAGTTTAAAATTGTGCCCAATATTTGTGTGAAAAAATATGTGCATATTCAGAATGGTTGTATTTTATGTAGCTTTATGTAGCACATCATTTTCCTCTTTTACCAGCGTAATGTTAACTAAAACTTTTTTTTTTCACAAATCTTAACAAATATACAGCATTACAGAACAAAAACAAGTGGGGGAATACAGGGGAAAGCAAATAAATAAAAATGACAATTTATTGAAAAATTGTTCTATAATGCGGGATGTTTTTAAAGCTTTTTGAAGAGAGGATAATAGTGAGTGTAATTGCTTCACAGTTGGGTTTAAATTACATGGTATTTACTGATCATACAAATTAAGTTTTAATAATCTAGTAGCTCCTTATTGTCAGAAACATCACAGTGAAATATAAATTTGATGAGAAACATTACACAAAAAATAAAATTAAATAAAATAAAATAAAATTAAATAAAATTAAATTAAATGAAATTAAATTAAATTAAATAAAATTAAATAAATTAAATTAAATTAAATTAAATTAAATTAAATTAAATTAAAATAAATTAAAATAAATTAAAAGAAAATAAGAAAATAAAAATAATTTATCATCTTGTGAAATGCTCACCATCATGAAGGGAGATTGTGAAATGCTATATAAATACATTTTACTTGCACGTATTTGTCTTTAATTCCATCCCGCCACATTCAAATAGATGTTAAAAATTAAGCTAAAGTGAATTAAAAGCACATCAGCAAAACACAGCCACCCTAATTACATAGGATGTCCTTAATCTACTATTCATTCAGAAAAGCCACAGACTAGTGATGGTTTTGAGCATCCCTAGACAGAACAGCATTTGTTAAACGAGCATATTGTTAGTGTGCGTAAGCATTCCCACACACAGAGGACAGATGGGAGAGATTTTAACCATGAGAGATTACACACTTGCACAAACACACGCTTTTCCTTCAAACACACACACTCTCCTTCCAACTCAAAAAGACAAACACACAATGTGACTCACACAGCAGTCAGAGATCAAAAAAAGTCACACGTGTATTACAAAAGATAAAGCAGCAAAGGCGTTCTGGAGTTACGTCACGTCCAGATGTACGCTGACCTCGAGTGTTCGAGCGGCTCCAGTCTGTTGTGACTGATGGTGGTCTCCTAACGTGCTGCATGTGACCGTTTCAAACCACAGTCATGTCATGTGAGCAACGTCCTCAAATACTGACTGCTCATCAGAAGAGTCTGAACTGTAGAGCTCTGTGCCTCAGGGTTCAGTTCTTCATAATTCTATAGGATCCTATAGGATTCTGTTCTAGTGGTTACCTCTGCAGGATTCTGCTCTACAAGATTCTAATCTATAAGGTCCTAATTTGTGGCAACATACACTACACTCTTAAAAATAAAGGTGCTTAAAAGGTTCTTCACAGTGATGCCATAGAAGAACCATTTTTGATTCCACAAAGAACCAAGGTTCTTTTATGAACCATCTCTTTCATACTTTTTATAATCTGAAGAACCCTCTTTCACCACAAAGAACCTTTTGTGAAACAGAAACAGCTTTTCCAGATGTTAAAGGTTCTTTACGGAATCATTTAGACAAAAAATGTTCTTCTATGGCATCGTGAAGCACCTTTATTTTTAAATTAAATTAAATTAAATTAAATTAAATTAAATTAAATTAAATTAAATATTAGATGAAAAACTTAAACTTAAAAAACTTTTCAGTTTAACGAATTTTTCCTTGGCAACTAACTAAAATAAGGCTAGTTTATGAAACTATTAAAATTAAAATAACTTAATGAAACACTACAGAAAAGAAACTAACTAAACATAAAATAAAATAAAAAAATATTAAAAAAAAAAAAATTAAAAAAAAAATAAAATAAAATAAAATAAAAAGCACAGCATTTATTTGAAATTGAAATCTTTTGTAATGTTATAAATGTCTTGTTGTCACTTTTGATCAATTGAATGCCCCGTTGCTAAATAAAAGTATTAATTTTTAACTTTTTTAAAAATCTGACCCCCAAACTTTTGAATCTTATACTGATTTCTGAAGATCATGTGACACTGAAGACTGGAGTAATGATGCTGAAAATACAGCTTTGATCACAGGAATAAATTACACTTTAACATAAATTCACACAGAAAACAGCTATTTGAAATTGTAATAATATTTCACAATTTTTACTGTATGTTTGATCAAATAAATGCAGCCTTTGTGAGCAGAAGAGACTACTTTCATTAAAACCATTAAAAATCGTGATTTGAGCACTAGTGCAGATGGAGCACGTGATTGTGTTTGTTCACCTGACTGTCTCGAGGTCTGGCGGCTGCGTTACAATCCCTGTCGTCCACTGTCTCGCCGTAAGCTCCTGACACACACCTGACCGCACGCATCTGATAGCCCTGACCGCAGCTCACCGTGCACTAAAAACACCATCATTCCCATTCAGAACGTCTGGTGACAGAAACTGACATGACAAAGGAACCGAGCGTCTGTTTCTCACCGGACTCCAGGCTCCGACCTGCCAGGATGCACATTCGGGAAGCTCACAGCTGCCCACTGCCGAGGGTTTGGTGTTTGGGTCACAGCGCTGCTCATTCAGCTTCTCGTCTCCCAGAATGCAAAGCACCTGTCGGTGTCTGACGCCCTTCCCGCATGTCACCAGACACTGATGTGAACAGATGCACAGAGTCTCAAAGTACCGTATTCTCCGGAAAACAAGTCACTTTTTTTTTTATAGGCAACTTATATATGCAATTAATGTCATAAATAAATAAATAAATAAAAAGTTGGATTGGTGTCGAATCAGAGAGGTACATGAGCCCACATTCATTTGTTTAGCGCATTTCCCACATAGTGCTAGTTTAAGTTTCACTTTAAATAAACGTGAAGCTTTGCGTTTATAACAAATATTGTTTAAAATGAATGCCACTATAATTTATGTTTGTTTTATATTCATATTTATCATTCATGTTATGTTATAAATATGGTTCAATTTAAAGGATTTGTCGTAGAGTGAGAGGAACTAAAAAACTGCACATCTATAGTGTTCATAATGTTTGTAATGATACTGTGTAGCACTGATATAGTACTATAATTTGCGTTAATATTTTAAAATATATTTTATTTTAATATTTTCTGTTTTCATTTTAATATAAAAGTTTCAGCAATTTGTGGTGTTTTTAGTTTTTAGTAATTTTTCACATTTTTCTAATATTAGTAATTAGCCATTTTGTTCATTTTTGTCTCTTTTTTAGTTTAGTTTTCTTGTCAGTTTTATTAGTTTTTTTGTGTATTCTATTAATATGTCCATGTAGTATGTATTCATTTTTATTTATTAATCTTTATTTAATTTTATTCGTGTTAGTACAATTTGTTTAAATTCAAAAGCAATTTTTCACAAATTCAGAATGATTCAATTCAAAACGATTCAATTTAGTATTTTTTAAAATGCATTTATAGGATTGTTTAAAAACTTTCCCCAATGTATCTTTAGCAAGGAAAATACAGACAAATTAGAGATTACATTTTCATAACCTGAAAATTAATTGAATTTATATTTGTTGTCATGTGAAACATAAAACGTCGTCTGATAATATGTAAATGTTAATATTTTGAATTAGTTTTTTTTTTTTTTACATTTTCTGCTTTCATTTTAAAGTTAATTTTGTTAATTTTCAGTCATTTTGTTGGGTGTTTTTGTCATTTTTTGTAGTTTCTTTTTTCACTTTTATTCTTTATAGTCTTGGTTTATTTAGTTTACTTCCATCAAGTTAAAGTAATTGAAAATGAGAACTCTTAACTTGGCAATTAGCTGAAATAAAAGATGTATTTTAATATATATATTTTATTCTATTTCAGTTTTCTTCCCAAGTAATGAAATATTATTTATGTTTTTTTATAATTATTTTTATATGGTTATTTATCTATAATAACCCTGGTGTTCAACTAGTATACTACTATAAGAAACACCAGCTCAAAACAGCAAGAGGGCATCATGATGCTTCAGAATATAAGTACGGTTGGATGTGATTAGCGTCTGGTTCAGCTGTGGTCAGTACCTCGCTCCATTCGCTGGCGCTCCAGTCAGGACAGGGCACGTCATTGCAGGGTTCGCTCAGGACTCTCTGCTGCTCGCTACACTCTCGCTCCACCAGCCTGCGACCCAGATTGTTCATACAGTACGCCTGCCGCGTCCGGACGCCGTGTCCGCAGCTCTTCGAGCACTGCAACCACAATCACATCGCATTACAAAACGGCACATAATCAGGAGAAACAGCATAAAAATAATGTGCAAATTTACAGATCCTTATATATTTACTTCACTTCATCATTTAAAGGCAAGACACTACAGACATTATTTTTCCGTGCACTGCTCAAATGGGAAATTCTGGGATATTTTATTTTATTTTAGACTAGTGGAAAGAGTTTATTTTATAACACTATCTATTTGTGTTTGTAGATTTAGATTACAATCCATATCTTTAAAAGGTTTTTCCACCACTTCAGCAGAACTTACACACACCAAAACTTAAACAGCATAAAAATAATGTGCAAATTTACAGATCCTTATATATTTACTTCACTTCATCATTTAAAGGCAAGACACTACAGACATTATTTTTCCATGCACTGCTCAAATGGGAAATTCTGGGATATTTTATTTTATTTTAGACTAGTGGAAAGAGTTTATTTTATAACACTATCTATTTGTGTTTGTAGATTTAGATTACAATCCATATCTTTAAAAGGTTTTTCCACCACTTCAGCAGAACTTACACACACCAAAACTTAGAGTTGTATTCTTCTCTATATTCTGAAGGTTTTTACTGAGGGGTTTGTTCATATCATTCACACAAATTTTATTATTGCACTTTATCTATTTGCGTCTATAGATTTCAATTACAATGCATATCTTTAAAGGCCGTTTTCTAAAAATGAGTTTGTTTCTCCACTTCAGCAGCACTTATATACATAAAACTTAGCAGATTTATTCATATCTATATTCTGAAGATTTTTATAGAGGGGTTTGTTCATATATCATTCGCCTGGTTTTATAAGTCTTAATTCCAATTTGATTAATAACGATTAAATTTAGTATTGTTTAAAATGCATTTATAGAATTGTTTAAAAAATATTCCCTATAGTATCTTTGGCAAGAAAAATACAGACAAATTATAGCGGTTTTCCCCCCAGATTTTATATTTTATTTTTATATTTTCTGTTTTCTCTTTAATTTTAGGTAAAAATTTTAGTAATTTTGTCATGTTTTTGTCATTTTCAGTAGTTTTTTAAAAAGACATCTATATAGCATTTTTATAATAGTTTTTTTTTATTAATTTGCAGTTTTTTTTAATTAGTTGTAGTTTTTAAAACAAAAAACAAAACAAAACAAAACATTTGTTTCTAAAACATAATGAGTTTGTGTCTCCACTTCAGTATCACTTACATACATAAAACTTAGCAGATTTATTAATATCTATATTCTCAAAGTTTTCTGAGGGGTTTGTTCATTCACACTGGTTATATACAAAATTGTAATCCTATAAACATGGTGATTTTTTTAAGGCTGTTGACAGTATCTCTCTCTCTATCTATCTATCTATCTATCTATCTATATTATTATTATATAGAGCTCAGGGTGAAGAATAACGGAGGATATGAGCTGTATCGTGCGTCACCTGAGACCAGGCGCTGTACTGCCAGCTCTTGAGCAGACAGTCTCCATGACATCCCTCGCGCGTCTGCGGTTTGGGCAGCTCTGCGCAGGCCCTGGCCTCCATGCGCTCGCTTAGCCTCTTGTTCTGGATGTAGCGCATGCACAGAACATCCAGCGTACGGTAACCCGGACCACACTTACTGGAGCAGTCGCTCCGGCCCGCCACGTGCCACCTGAGGAGGAGAGAAAAACACACACAGCCAGTGTTCAGAACATTTGGTTAGTGCTAAGTGTTTTTTTTCTGTTGTGTTTACATTTTTAGCTGAGAAACCAAGGAAATGTAATCGCATTTTCTGCCAAAAAATGCTCATGACCGAGATATTTGCATCCATACAAAATGTTATATATATCTATATATATATCTAGTTGATGATTCACTTCTTAAAAGTCAGACAAATTGCTTTCCTAACAATTTCAAACTGCAACTGGGTGGGAACTGCACTAAAATATGCATGACAAAGACAGTCTGAGGTTTCTATGGGAAATCAGCATGAATCAGCAACTTGAATGTAGTGTACAAATGCAAATATTTCATGAAAATGTTTTGGCAGCAAATGCAATTACATTTCCTCTGTTTCTTGGCTATAATAAATAGAAATGTGAGCTTTAACATACAGCAACATAATCTTTGAAATGTACTGAAAAAACTGCTGTATAAGCAATTTTGTCTGAGAAATTGCTTGTAAATTTCACAATTAATTACAAAGAAACTGCAAGTAACACATTGTATTAAATGTGAAATTTTGAAGTGGAAAGACTGAAGTAGTATATTCTTGTAAAAGTAATAAACTTTGTTGTTTTTTTAATAACTTAAAAAGTGTATAGTGTTAAAAAATGCATGCATTAGGAATGATTGAACATGGAATTATATTTAATGTAAAAGCCGGTAATGTTGGAGGATATTGATGGAAAATAGTTCACATTAGTAGCTGATGTGACTTGCATCAGGGTTGTTGTTATTACTAACTAATTAACTATTTTAAATCCTGCTAATTAATTTAAACAATGCTTAAATAATGTAAAATATTACAGTGGGTGATGCACTGTCTTCACTGTCATCAACCCCAGTGTGAATAGGTTGACTATTTTGTCCTCCCACACAACTGTAATATCACATGTAAACAATATTTTAATTTCAGAGCATTTCCTTTAGGCAGCACCACCTAAAGAAAAACCTCTTTTTAAAGTCAAATAAAATATTATGCTTTTTACATGCACTGGCCAATATGGAGATTTTGGGCTATTTTGCCTCCATAACATGACTAGTGGAAAGAAAAGTAACAATTACAATACGTTTCTATAAAGTCTGTTTCTAATGAACTTTTTCTCATGCACTGAGCCGAATATTCCCACTTCAGTAGCACTTACATACACCAGACTTTCCTTTTTGTTTTACAGGGAGGTTTGTTCACATGTCAATCCCATTTATTTATATTACATTTTGTTCCTAAAATTTTTTTTATGGCTGTTACGGTATTTTCTGATTTATGATAAAAAGTGAAAGGAAGTGTCCAAAACCTCTGTGAAACCTTTATCAACACTAATACTGTCATAGTTTGTAAGTCACTTTGGATAAAATCATCTGCTAAATGACAATGCAAATGTATCTAAATGCAAAAAAAAGAGAAACGTTACCTTGGCAACGTATTGAAATAAAATAAGTTCAACTTAAAGCACTAAAATTAATAAAACTGAAATAAAAATTTAAGAAAATTAAATATTTAAAATATAAAATAAATAAATAAAATGATTAAAGCACATAAAATGCAAAAATATCAAAAGTGTAAAATATTTTTACAATATTACACAATATTTTGTGCTGGTGGATCCGAGATGCTTTTGTAGTGACACTAATCGAAGGGAAAACATTTGTTACCACTTAGAAAAATAATAGTTATTCCAAACAAAGACTGAATATCAAATCAAACATTTAAAATGAAAATATTTTCAGTCAATTCAGTGTTTGCAGAATTTGAAGTTCTCCTTTTGCTGCATCACTAGTATGGGAGTGCTGCATTACTCATATAAAGCATGAGAGACGTCGTGTGCTTGTACCTGAGTTCACAGTCAGTATTGCAGGGCTCCGTCGTGCCTCTGGGTCGAGGTAGATTCTCACACCTCTGCTCCGAAACCACCAAATGATCACTCTTACGAACACACACGGCCTTCCGCCGCCGCTCACCTGCAGACAAACACACACAGATGACGTGGAAGTGGCTTGCTTTCAGCTAAAAAGGTGTTTAAGGACAGAAAACCAGGCAAAATGCCCAAACAGAAGCGGCACCTTGACACATGCGGCTGCACTCCTGCCAGGGGCCTGACAGATCCCACACGAACTGCTCTCTCTGCTCCTCGATGGGAATACTGAAGGAATATCTGACGTCAGGATTATACAGGTTTCCCACGCACAGAACCTGAGACGACAACAGATGCATTACACAGGAAGCCTGTAAATCTCCCTCAGATGAAGATATGTCAGTGTTATTATACTGCAGAATCATTGTATAAAGGCATTTTATTAATTAATCATTTCATTTATCAGCATTTTTGTCTTTTTTCCAGGAAAACATATCTAAGCATTCTTAAATCAAGACATATTCCCTGAATAAAGACTTATTCAGTCTTGGTATTATTAACTAAAACAAAAAAACTAAAAAAATCAGTTTAATTACTTGTAATAAAGCTGAAATAAAATAAAAATATTACATGGAAAAACAAACTTTTTTGCCTTGTCAACTAACTGAAACAATGTTTAAGTTGAAGCACTAAAATTGAAATAAAAATAAGTAAGCTACATATTTAAATTATTTAAAAAACTAAAATTTGTTTTATTAATGTATATTTTATTATAAAAATATATTTTGTATAAAAAACTATTTTATTAAAAATAAACAAAAATAAAGCTATTATTAAAAAAACTAAAAACTAAAATCAATGTATATGGTTCACAAAATTTTTACATAAAATAATTTTAATTAATTGAAAAAGCTTAAATAAAACAAAATATAAATATTACATGAACACTTTTTTCATGTAAAAACTTTTTATTAAAAATAAACAAAAATAAAGCTATTATTAAAAAAACTAAAAACTAAAATCAATGTATATGGTTCACAATTTTTATATAAAATCATTTTAATTAATTGAAAAAGCTTAAATAAAACAAAATATAAATATTACATGAAAACTTTTTTTCATGTAAAAACAAAAAAAAGTTTACATTGTAGCACTAAAATAACTAAAACCGAGATGAACAAATTAAAGCTAAATATTTAACTATTTCAAAACCATAAAATGTTTTTTAAAGAAATGTATATGTTACTGTTTAAAATTATATTTGATTTTTATATAAAATCTACAACACACTAAAACTAAAATGAAAATGAAAACTGAAAATCTAAAAATAAAAGCTCATTCAAAATATTAATAAAAACTATAATAGTATATAAATAATACTAAAATAACTAAATAATACTGGTCTTATTCTCACACAATGCTCACACAATTTGGATTCTTAGGTAATCTACCTATTAGTTATATTTTTACTGAAAACAAAGATACCAATAAAAACTTGCAGTGTGCCCTAACCAGGTGATGCACAACAAGATATCTAGCTGGTTGACTGGTTTCTGTTCATCATGTGATGCTTGACAGCTCATTAGTCTAAAACTGTGCTGTGGTTTTGTGTCATTTCACTGTGAACTTCTTCAGATTGGCTGTGTTTGGTGTAGTTCACTTGCCTGCAGCACGAGCTCCTCCTCGATCCGCTGCGTGCAGTTGATCCGCTCAACCGTGGTGTTAGATCCGCTGTACTCGATCTCTGCTCCCTTAAAGGTGATTTCCCTTTTAAACATGGACACCACGAAGTTCCCGTTCAGGAGGAAGTTGGACTGATTGTCAGACAGAGCTGCAGATGAGAAAAATCAGGGCCTTTATTCATAAAACATCTCAAAGCTAAAAGTAGCTCATAACTCGCCGATTTAGGAGAAAATCTTACAAATAATGTCAGTCCTAGATTTAGGATAATTTTTTGCTCTAATTGTTTTAGCGCTAAAACTAGCACCTAAATCTGTGAAAGGTTAGGAGTATTAAAGAGGACTCCTAAGATCAAACCACAAACTATCCTAAAATAGCTGTTGACAGCAATCTGCCTCGGAGCATAAGCATTTGACGATAATGAGCTTTTAAAAAGGTATCGCCTTTGGTTTTGGAGGTTATCCCAACTCAACTTGATTATATCCTTGTTTTCATTAACCAGCTGGGCAAGAAATAACAGATGCTCATGTGTCCAGTTTGGTTTTCTTTTACGTTTGCATGTCTTACTATCAGCCATGATTATTCTACTGTTAATTAAAAGGCTGTTTATATGCATATTCACTAATTATGAGAAGCACACATATAAGAGGCTGACAATTAGCTAAGCATATACTTGTTTAATTAGTGACACTTAGCCTGCATTTTAAAATCTTTATTTGAATACGACAACATTTTTATTTTTAAACCTTTATTTGAATATGGCAACATAATATTGTACTCTACAATATTTCTATAAATAAATCTCCGACAGAGACTATCAGCCAATCACTGTGTGCATAGTTAATAAGCACGCTGACATCCTCCATAGCAATGAGGTTAACCCCCCTTACTCTGAGCTTAAGACTTCCGTCTGTTCCTTAGTACACGTTTGTCTCAGCAGCTTTGTGAATAGGTTTCAAGAGAAAACTCTTAGTGGTAAGATTAAATGGTTTGTGAATACAGGCCCAGACCTGGACAGTGAACTTAGGTCATGTCTCATTCATCAGCTGTGTGTGTTTGTGTTTATTTGGCCTTTTGACTCGAGTGTGAACAGCTACACAAATGTCCTGGACACGCTTGCTCACTTTCATTAGCACCTCGGCGTCTGTCAATCATCCGGTGTTTGCTCTCCCTGTGACCCCGAATTCCCGGAAGAGTCACGGTGAAGCAGCATTGTAATACCACAGCTGTTCTGGACATGTGCCATTGCAATAGCATGGTATTCTTCATTTGAGTGCCACGTAAATATCATGGCATATAAACACAGCAATCATTCAGTATATATAACACGTGTCAGAGTACTGTGGTATTACCAGGGTAATCTGGTCTGTTATCTGTACTAACTCACCGAGGTAGTTATCATCTTCTGGCAATCCTGAGTAGCTGACCTGTTTTATATCGATGTTGGTTGCACCAGCAGGAATTCGAACCACAACGTTATAACCTACAACACAAGAACTAGATTAGAAACCTTAGAGAGCGATGATAACAAGATGAGAAACAGCAACGAGTGATGAGAAAGAGATGAGAAACTCCACAGAGCAATGATAAAAAGATGAGAAACACCAGAGAGTGGTTAGAACAAGATAAGAAACACCAGAAAGAGATGAGAATACTGGAGAGTGAGGAGAACAAGATGAGAAACACCAGAGATTCATGAGAAAGAAATGAAAAACACCAGAAAACAATGAGAAAGTGATAAGAAACTCCAGAGAGCAATGAGAAAAAGACGAGAAACACTGAGAAACACCAGGGAGTGGTGAGAACAAGATGAGAAACACCAGAAAACAATGAGAAAGAGATGAGAAACATCACAGAGCAA
Source organism: Sinocyclocheilus grahami (assembly GCF_001515645.1). NCBI lineage: Eukaryota > Metazoa > Chordata > Actinopteri > Cypriniformes > Cyprinidae > Sinocyclocheilus > Sinocyclocheilus grahami. Next base: position 486,168 of record NW_015506137.1, read on the forward strand.
TGATAAAAAGTAGAGAAAAACAAGAGAGTGTCAAGAACGAGATAAGAAACACCAGAATGTGATGAGAAAGAGATGAGAAACACTGGTGAGTGATGAGAAAAAAAACGAGAAACACCAGAGAGGAGTGAGAACAAGGTAAGAAAAACTCCAGAGAGCGATGAGAAACACCAGAGAGTGTCAAGAACAAACTAAGGAACACCAGAAAGTGATGAGAGAGAGATGAGAAACACCACAGAGCAATGAGAAAAAGTAGAGAAACACCAGAGAGTGTCAAGAACAAGATAAGGAACACCAGAAATTGATGAGAAAGAACTGAGAAACACTGGAGAGAGATTAGAAAAAGTAGAGAAACACCAAAGAGTGTCAAGAACAAGATAAGAAACACCAGAAAGTGATGAAAAAGAGATGAGTAAAACTCCAGAGAGCGATGAGAAAGAGATGAGAAACACTGGAGAGTGTCAAGAACAAACTAAGGAACACCAGAAAGTGATGAGAAAGAGATGAGAAACACTGGAGAGTGTCAAGAACAAACTAAGGAACACCAGAAAGTGATGAGAAAGAACTGAGAAACGCTGGATAGAGATGAGAAAAAGTAGAGAAACACCAGAAAATGTCAAGAACAAGATAAGAAACACCAGAAAGTGATGAAAAAGAGATGAGTAAAACTCCAGAGAGCGATGAGAAAGAGATGAGAAACACTGGAGAGTGTCAAGAACAAACTAAGGAACACCAGAAAGTGATGAGAAAGAACTGAGAAACACTGGATAGAGATGAGAAAAAGTAGAGAAACACCAAAGAGTGTCAAGAACAAGATAAGGAACACCAGAAAGTGACGAGAGAGAGATGAGAAACACCACAGAGCAATGAGAAAAAGTAGAGAAACACCAGAGAGTGATGAGAACAAGATGAGAAAAACCAGAGAGTGATGAGAAAGAAATTAAAAACACCAGAAAACAATGAGAAAGAGATGAGAAACACCACAGAGCAATGAGAAAAATTAGAGAAACACCAGATAATGTCAAGAACAAGATAAGAAACACGAGAAAGTGATGAGAAACACTGGAGAGTGATGAGAAAGAGATGAGAAACACTGGAGAATGATTAGGAAAAAATAAGAAACACCAGAAAGTAGTGAGAACAAGATAAGGAACACCAGAAAGTGATGAGAAAGAGATGTGAAACACTGGAGAATGATGAGGAAAAAATGAGAAACACCAGAAAGTGATGAAAAAGAGATGAGTAAAACTCCAGAGAGCGATGAGAAAGAGATGAGAAACACAAGAGAGCAATGAAAACAAGATGAGAAAAACCACAGAGTGATGAGAACAAGATGAGAAAAACCAGAGAGTGATGAGAAAGAAATTAAAAACACCAGAAAACAACGAGAAAGAGATGAGAAACACCACAGAGCAATGAGAAAAAGTAGAGAAACACCAGAGAATGTCAAGAACAAGATAAGAAACACCAGAAAGTGATGAGAAAGAGATGAGAAACACTGGAGAGTGTCAAGAACAAACTAAGGAACACCAGAAAGTGATGAGAAAGAACTGAGAAACACTGGAGAGAGATGAGAACAAGATAAGAAAAACTCCAGAGAGAGATGAGAAAGAGATGAGAAACAGCAGAGAGTGTCAAGAACAAGATAAGGAACACCAGAAAGTAATGAGAAAGAGATGAGAAACACTGGAGAGTGATGAGAAAAAAAGAGAAACACAGGAGAGCAATGAGAAAGAGATGAGAAACACTAGAAAGTGATGAGAAAGAGATGAGAAACACTGGAGAGTGATGAGAAAAAAAGAGAAACACAGGAGAGCAATGAGAAAGAGATGAGAAACACTAGAAAGTGATGAGAAAGAGATGAGAAACACTGGAGAGTGATGAGAAAAAAAGAGAAACACAGGAGAGCAATGAGAAAGAGATGAGAAACACTAGAAAGTGATGAGAAAGAGATGAGAAACACTGGAGAGTGATGAGAAAAAAAGAGAAACACAGGAGAGCAATGAGAAAGAGATGAGAAACACAAGAGAGCAATGAAAACAAGATGAGAAAAACCACAGAGTGATGAGAACAAGATGAGAAAAACCAGAGAGTGATGAGAAAGAAATTAAAAACACCAGAAAACAATGAGAAAGAGATGAGAAACACCACAGAGCAATGAGAAAAAGTAGAGAAACACCAGAGAGTGTCAAGAACAAGATAAGGAACACCAGAAAGTGA